>NC_053389.1:649834049-649919409 GCF_905171765.1 Bufo bufo
CTCCTAAAGAGGATTCAGCTGCGGGATCGGAGTGCCACCAGTGCAGAGCTTGCTCAGGAATGGCAGCAGGCAGGTGTGAGCGCATCTGCACGCACAGTGAGGCAAAGACTTTTGGAAGATGGCCTCGTGTCAAGAAGGGCAGCAAAGAAGCCACTTCTCTCAAAAAAAAACATCAGGGACAAATTGATGTTCTGCAGAAAGTTTGGTGAATGGACTGCTGAGGACTGGGGCAAAGTCATATTCTCCGATGAAGCCTCTTTCCGATTGTTTGGAGCATCTGGAAAAAGGCTTGTCCAGAGAAGAAAAGGTGAGCGCTACCATCAGTCCTGTGTCATGCCAACAGTAAAGCATCCTGAGACCATTCATGTGTGGGGTTGCTTCTCATCCAAGGGAGTTTGCCCAAAAACACAGCCATGAATAAAGAATGGTACCAAAACACCCTCCAACAGCAACTTCTTCCAACAATTTAACAACAGTTTGGTGAAGAACAATGCATTTTCCAGCACGATGGAGCACCGTGCCATAAGGCAAAAGTGATAACTAAGTGGCTCGGGGACCAAAACGTTGACATTTTGGGTCCATGGCCTGGAAACTCCCCAGATCTTAATCCCATTGAGAACTTGTGGTCAATCCTCAAGAGGCGGGTGGACAAACAAAAACCCACTAATTCTGACAAACTCCAAGAAGTGATTATGAAAGAATGGGTTGCTATCAGTCAGAAATTGGCCCAGAAGTTGATTGAGAGCATGCCCAGTCGAATTGCAGAGGTCCTGAAAAAGAAGGGCCAACACTTCAAATACTGACTCTTTGCATAAATGTCATGTAATTGTCGATAAAAGCCTTTGAAACGTATGAAGTGCGTGTAATTATATTTTACTACATCACAGAAACAACTGAAACAAAGATCTAAAAGCAGTTTAGCAGCAAACTTTGTGAAAACTAATTTGTGTCATTCTCAAAACTTTTGGCCACGACTGTAGATTAAATAACAGCACACAATGTCAATCAGCTGCTTCCAAGGCTACCAGGATATTGGCATGCATTAAACGAGACATTGACTTGTGGGGCAGGGATGTAATATTACCACTTTACAAAGCTTTGGTGCGGGCTCATCTTTAAAATACAGTTCAGCTCTGGGCACCAGTCCATAGAAAGGATGCTTTGGAACTGGAAAAAGTACAAAGGAGAGTGACTAAACTGATAAGGGGCCTGGAGGGTCTTAGTTATGAAGAAAGATTCAAATAATTAATTTATTTTGTCATGAGAAGAGACGTCTAAGGGGGACATGATTAGCCTATACAAATATATAAATAAGCCATACAAAAAATATGGTGAAAAACTGTTGTATGTAAAATCCCCTCAAAAGACAAAGGTGCACTGCCTTTGACTGGAGCAGAAAGTTCAGTCTGCAGAGGCCTCAAGGTTCATTTACTGTAAGAACTGTAAATCTGTGGAATAGACTTCCTCAGGACGTGGTCACAGCAGGAACAGTAGACAGTTTTAAAAAGGGTTTAGATGAATTCTTAAAAGTAAACAACATTAATGCTTATAAGAAACGTAATGTCACAGCCCTATAAATAGCCTCAGCCATCTTGCCATTTTCCAGTGTACTTAATGCAGGGAAAAACGTCAGCAGGCGCTAGGGAAATTTCTAGGAAAAACGTAACCTCTTCCTGACACAGGGCGTACAGGTACGCCCTGATATCCTGGTACTTAAGGACACAGGGCGTACCTGTACGCCCTGTGTATTTCCGATCACCGCCACTCGGCGGGCGGTAATCGGAACCTGGTGCCTGCTCAAATCATTGAGCAGGCACCTTGGCTAAATGCAAGGGGGGGGTCCTGTGACCCCCCCCCCGTGTTGGCGATCGCCGCAAACCGCAGGTCAATTCAGACCTGCAGTTTGCGGTTTTACCTTATCCGGCGGGCGGTGGTGCCATCGGGTCCCCATGCGGCTGTAGGGGGGACACGATGGCATGGAAGGCAGCATGATGTCTTCCTTAGGCATCTGCGCTGCCTTCCGGTGACGAGCCTGTGAGTTCCAGCCCCCTGTATCTCATAGGCTGGAAGCTGTATGAGTAGTACACACAAAAGTTGAAGTCCCAAAGTTAGAAAAAAAAGAAGGTAAAAAAAAGTTTAAAAAATAAAGTTTCCCCCCCAAAAAATTAAAAGTTTCAAGTAAAAATAAACAAAAACATCATTTTCCCCAAATAAAGTAAAAAAAAATTGGTAAAAAATAGAGAAAATAAAAAAAGTTTACATATTAGGTATTGCCGCGTCCGTATCGACCGGCTCTATAAACATATCCCATGACCTAACAACTCAGATGAACACCATAAAATGTAAAAACTGTGCTAAATAGACCATTTTTTTGTCGCCTTACATCACAAAAAGTACAACAGTAAGCGATCAAAAAGGCGTATGCCCACCAAAATAGTACCATTCTATCCGTTACCTCATCCCGCAGAAAATGAGACCCTAACTGAGACAATCGCCCAAAAAATAAAAAAAACTATGGCTCAGAATATGGAGACACTGAAACATCTTTTTTTTGTTTTAAAAAAGCTGTTATTGTGTAAAACTTAAGTAAATAAAAAAAGTATACATATTAGGTATTGCCGCGTCCGTATCGACCTGCTCTATAAAAATATCACATGACCTAACCCCTCAGATAAACACTGTAAAAAAAAAAAAAGAACGGTGTGAAAAAAGCAATTTTTTGTCATCTTACTTCACAAAAAGTGTAATAGCAAGCGATCAAAAAGTCATATGCACCCCAAAATAGGGCCAATCAAACTGTCATCTCATCCCGCAAAAAATGAGACCCTACCTAAGATAATCGCTTAAAAACTGAAAAAACTATGGCTCTCATACTATGGAGACACTAAAACATGATATTTTTTTTGTTTCAAAAATGATATTATTGTTTAAAACTCACCTAATATGTATACTTTTTTTTATTTATGTTTTGCCGCGTCCATAATAACCTGCTTTATAAAAATACCACATAAACTAACCCCTCAGGTGAACACCGTAAAAAAAAAAAAAAACTGTGTAAAAAAAGCAATTTTTTGTCACCTTACATCACAAAAAGTATAATAGCAAGCGATAAAAAACTCATAGGCACCCCAAAATAGTGCCAATTAAATCGTAATCTTATCCCGCAAAAAATGAGATCCTACCCAAGATAATCGTCCAAAAACTGAAGTAACTATGGCTCTCAGACTATGGAGACACTAAAACATGATTTTTTTTGTTTCAAAAATGAAATCATTATGTAAAACTTACATAAATAAAAAAAAGTATACATATTAGGTATCGACGAGTCCGTATCGACCGGCTCTATAAAAATATCACATGAACTAATTCCTCAGGTGAACACCGTAAAAAATAAAACTGTGTATAAAAAGCCATTTTTTGTCATCTTACATCACAAAAAGTGTAATAGCAAGCGATCAAAAAGTCATATTCACCCCAAAAAAGAGCCAATAAAACCGTCATCTCATCCCGCAAAAAATGAGACCCTACCCAAGATAATAGCCCAAAAACTGAAAAAACTATGGATTTCAGACTATGGAGACAATAAAACATGATTTTTTTTTGTTTCAAAAATGAAATCATTGTGTAAAACTTACATAAATAAAAAAATTGTATACATATTAGGTATTGCTGCGTCCGTGACAACCTGCTCTATAAAAATACCACATGATCTAACCTGTCAGATGAATGTTGTAAATAACAAAAAAAAACGGTGCCAAAACAGCTATTTCTTGTTACCTTGCCTTACAAAAAGTGTAATATAGAGCAACCAAAAATCATATGTACCCTAAACTAGTACAAACAAAACTTCCACCCTATCCCTTAATTTCTAAAATGGGGTCACTTTTTTGGAGTTTCTACTCTAGGGGTGCATCAGAGTGGCTTCAAATGGGATATGGTGTCAAAAAACCAGTCCAGCAAAATCTGCCTTCCAAAAACCGTATGGCATTCCTTTCCTTCTGTGCCGTGCTGTGTGCCCGTACAGCAGTTTACCACCACATATTTGGTGTTTCTTTAAACTACAGAATCAGGGCCATAAATATTGAGTTTTGTTTGGCTGTTAACCCTTGCTTTGTAACTGGGAAAAAAAAATAAAAATGGAAAATCTGCCCAAAAAGTGAAATTTTGAAATTGTATCTCTATTTTCCATATATTCTTGTGGAACACCTAAAGGGTTAACGATGTTTGTAAAATCAGTTTTGAATACCTTTAGGGGTGTAGTTTCTTAGATGGGGTCACTTTTATGGAGTTTCTACTCTAGGGGTCCATCATGGGGGCTTCAAATGGGACATGGTGTAAAAAAAAACTGTCCAGCAAAATCTGCCTTCCAAAAACCGTATGGCATTCCTTTCCTTCTGCGCCCTGCTGTGTGCACGGACAGCAGTTTACAACCACAGATGGGGTGTTTCTGTAAACTACAGAATCAGGGCCATAAATATTGAGTTTTGTTTGGCTGTTAACCCTTGCTTTGTAACTGGAAAAAATATATAAAAATGGAAAATCTGCCAAAAAAGTGAAATTTTGAAATTGTATCTCTATTTTCCATTCATTCTTGTGGAACACCTAAAGGGTTAACGACGTTTGTAAAATCAGTTTTGAATACCTTGAGGGGTGTAGTTTCTTAGATGGGGTCACTTTTATGGAGTTTCTACTCTAGGGGTGCATCATGGGGGCTTCAAATGGGACATGGTGTAAAAAAAAACTGTCCAGCAAAATCTGCCTTCCAAAAACCGTAAGGCATTCCTTTCCTTTTGCGCCCTGCTGTGTGCCCGAACAGCAGTTTACGACCACATATGGGGTGTTTCTGTAAACTACAGAATCAGGGCCATAAATATTGAGTTTTGTTTAGCTGTTAACCCTTGCTTTGTAACTGAAAAAAAAAATTAAAATGGAAAATCTGCCAAAAAAGTAAAATTTAGAAATTGTATCTCTATTTTCCATTGATTCTTGTGGAACACCTAAAGGGTTAACGATGTTTGTAAAATCAGTTTTGAATACCTTGAGGGGTTTAGTTTCTAGAATGGGGTCATTTTTGGGTGGTTTCTATTATGTAAGCCTCACAAAGTGACTTCAGACCTGAAATGGTCCTTAAAAAGTAGGTTTTTTAAAATTTGAGAAAATTCCAGATTTACTTCTAAACTTCTAAGCCTTGCAACGTCACCCAAGAATAAAATGTCATTCCCAAAATGATCCTAACATGAAGTAGACATATGGGGAATGTAAAGTAATAACTTTTTTGTAGGTATTACTATGTATTATAGAAGTAGAGAAATTGAAACTTTTTGAAGAGAAATTTTTGGCAAATTATGTATTTTTTTATAAATAAAAATGATTTTTTTTTACTCCATTTTACCAGTGTCATGAAGTACAATATGTGACGAAAAAACTATCTCATAATGGCTGGATAAGTACAAGCGTTTTAAAGTTATCACCACTTAAAGTGACACTGGTCAGATTTGTAAAAAATGGCCTGGTCCTTAAGGTGAAATAAGCCTATGTCCTTAAGGAGTTAAAGACTTTTATTTTGCTGAATAGACGTTCAGTGAAAGAGCATTAGAAGTATAGGGAAATGATAGAGAGGAATTATTCCACAGTATTGAAGCAGAACAGGGTCCAATAAGGGAGTGTACAGCCTGGGTAATAGGAACAATCCTATTACACCTTGCTACCCTGACTGGGGATCCAAATTGCAATTATACTGCTGCTTTCAGGTTTGCAATAGATGATACCTCTGTGATTCCAGCAAACCGTTCTCTATATTGGGGTGCAAGTGCTGTGTGATACAGCCATTAACAGGGTGTATTACTAGGAAATATTTTTACATCTTATTAGCCCTTGTGCGGTGCAGTTATATGTTTTAAAGCCTTTTTTGTTGTGTATTAGTGAGGGAAAAAGGGCTTATGTGCCATTCAGCAGTGCAGTTATATGTTCTAAAGCCTTTTTTGTTGTGTATTAGTGGCACACAAAAAAAGTATTTGCCTTTGTGTGGTGAAGTGAGAAAATGACAGTCCATTTTAGCATTCAGCGGTGCAGATATATGTTCTAAGGCCCTCTTTGGCATGTATTAGTGTCATAAAAAAACATATTTGCCGTTCAGCGGTGCAGTTATAAGTTCTAAAGTACTTTTTGCCGTGTATGAGTTGCAAAAAATATATATTATTTGCAGTTCAGCTGTGCAGTTAAATGTTCTAAAGTCCTTTTTGGCATGTATTAGTGGCAAAAAAATATATATTATTTGCCGTTCTTCGGTGCAGTTATAATGTTCTAAAGCCTTTTGTTGCGTGTATAAGTGGAAAAAAGTAAGGGCCTATTTGCCGTTCAGCGGTGCAGTTATATTTTCTAAAGCATTCTTTGGCGTGTATTAGTGAAAAAAAGGGCTTATTAGCCATTGTGTGGTGAAGTGAGAAAATTACAGACTTTTTTGGGGTGTTTTAATTGTCCTTTTTATTTAATTATTTGATCTAACAGTATGTCAGACAGAGAAGTGCCAGTCCCTGCACAGGGGAGTGGCAGAGGCCTAAATGTTTCTGGCGCAGGCACAGGTAGCAGCAGAGTAAGGGGACGTGGCAGCAGGAGTCCCAGCGAAAGGCCTGAGCTGCCGGTGTGATATAGCAGTAGTGTCTTGACCAGCAACTCAGCGGTTCTTAAATGGTTGACTCGGTCATCCACTTCGTCCCAAGTGACATCAGACACCCCCAGCCAAGAGTCGGTGGGTTGGTCAGACACAACCCTTAGTTGGCATGGCCCAGGATCAGTCCTTGTGCCCTCACCTGTCCTCAACCTGCCTCTGTCTTTTTGTGTTTCCTCAGCCAGGGAAGTATTATATGCTGTGGGCTGAGCTCCACTATATAGCGAAGACGAGCTACTAGAATACAGTCAGCAGTGACTGGCCAGCCAAGATGTGGAGGATACATCCGCCGCTTCCTCCACTAGGCAATGTAAAGGAATCCCAGCGGACCAGAGTTTCTTCAATCAATATTCTTTGTATTTATTCCATAAGTTGGTACAATAAAGGACGCGTTTCGGCCCGTCCAGCCTTCATCAGCAAGCTTAATACAAATGGTACAAATCTCACATTTATAATGATTACCCACACACACGTGGGATGACGTCAGACGCCCAGGTCAGGCGGCCGTAGTCACTTGTCAATCACAAAAAGTAGGCGTATACCTCAGCCTACACACATAATAGAAATACAAATACATGAAAAAAAGACTCATATACAATAAGATATTTCATAGTAGAGTAATTAAATTGCCAAATATTAACAAATTTATGAAATAGTAGAAACTGAAAACTAAATAACGATACCGCAAAATCACAAGTGTCATCTTGATTGCTCCGTCTTAACGGGAAATTAATAAACATTAGTACATCATATACATCAAATAGCATCCAACTGGGTGATATCATAATCCCTATTCAATCCCCTGGGTTGTAAAGTACCCAGGGTATGAATCCAATAGGCTTCCCTACGGAGTAGCTGTTTCTTTATATCTCCACCTCTCCTATGTCTAGTGACCTGCTCCAATATTTGGAATCTCAATTGAGAGACTGAGTGACCTGCACTATGAAAATGAGCTGGTATAGGTAATAATAAATTCTTAGTCCTAATAGTGGACTTATGTTTACATATGCGATCCCTCACTGTCTGCATAGTCTCTCCAACATATACAAGGCCACATGGACATTTAATTAAATAAATGACATTAGAGGATTCACATGTAAAGAAGCCCTGTATCTTAAAAGATTTCCCCGTATATGGATGATGGAAGGAATCACCCCTGATGATGTGGGAACACTGGGCACAATGTAGACAAGTGTAAGTTCCATTTCTCTGGGTCGTCAGTGTAGTTTGTCGCAAACTCTTTTTGAGTGGGCCAATGTCCATCCTTGCCAGGTGGTTACGATAATTCTTCAAGCGCCTATTGCATATTAATGGTGGACTGTTAAACTCCAATATTTGGGGGTACGATCTACCTAACAATGACCAATGCTTACGAACAATGTAATCAATTTTCTTATTGAAAGGATGAAACCTATGTACAAAAGCCACTCTAGGACCTTTCTCCGTTTTTTTGTCTTTCACCGGCGTATGGGCAGCCTCCATTAAGATCTTTTTCAAAGAAAGAGGGTGGGCATTAGAATAATGTAATACACTATTTCTATCTGTTTCAGTGTATTACATTATTCTAGTGCCCACCCTCTTTCTTTGAAAAAGTCCATCCCAAAATGCCAAATACAACGGGTAAAACGGATCGTTTCTTATCCGGATTTTCAAGACATGAGAGTTAACGAAATGATGGACAGATTCAGAGAACGAGGGTATCCTGAGAAGATCTTAATGGAGGCTGCCCATACGCCGGTGAAAGACAAAAAAACTGAGAAAGGTCCTACTTTTTGTGATTGACAAGTGGCTACCGCCGCCTGACCTGGGCGTCTGACGTCATCCCACGTGTGTGTGGGTAATCATTCTAAATTTGAGATTTGTACCATTTGTATTATGCTTGCTGATGAAGGCTGGACGTGCCGAAACACGTCCTTTATTGTACCTACTTATGGAATAAATACAAAGAATATTGATTGAAGAAACTCTGACCTCCCCACTCTGTCACCTGGTCAGTCTGTGGTCTCCTGATGCTGCTGCTACCTCACCACTCAGGCCTCCTCATGCTGCTTCTGCCACCTCCACACTATGTCTCCTTGCCACTCTATGCTCTTCTGATGCTGCTGCCACGTCCACACTATGTCACCTTGCCACTCTATGGTCTCCTCATGCTGCTGCCACTTCTACACTATGTCACCTTCCCACATTGTGGTCTCCAGATGATGCTTCCTCCTCTACACTATCTCACTTTGCCACTATGTGGTCTTCTGATGTTGCTGCCACCTCCACACTATGTCACCTTGCCACTGTGTGGTCTTTTCATGCTGCTGCCACCTCTACACTATGTCACCTTGCCACTCTGTGGTCTCCTGATGCTGCTGCCATCTCTACACTATGTCTCCTTGCCACTCTGTGGTTTTCTGATGCTGCTGCCACCTCCACACTATGTCACCTTGCCACTCTGTGGTCTCCTCATGCTGCTGCCACCTCCACACTATGTCAACTTGCCACTCTGTGGTCTCCTCATGCTGCTGCCACCTCCACACTATGTCAACTTGCCACTCTGTGGTCTCCTCATGCTGCTGCCACCTCCACACTATGTCACCTTGCCACTTTGTGGCCTCCTCATGCTTCTGCCACCTCCACACTGTCACCTTGCCACTCTGTGGCCTTCTGATGCTGCCACCACCTCCACACTGTCATTGTGACACTCTGTGGCCTTCTCCTGATGCTGCTGCCACCACCTTAACACTGTCATTGTGCAACTCTGTGGCCTCCTCCTGATGCTGCCGCCACCTCCAGTTTCTTTCATTGGGCCGCTCTGTGGCCTCCTCATGCTGCTTCCACCTCACCACTATGTCATAGGGCCACTCTGTGAACTTCTAATGCTGTCCCCACCCTCCCCACTTCATGACTGGGCAACTATTTAGCTTTTTGGCCTGGCTAATATCATCATTTATTTGACCCTTCTTCTGATCTGTCGGAAGGAAGGAAAATTATGATGCACAACGGATCCTGTCTGTGTAGCAGCTGTAAGGCCTTTATGGTCCCATCATAAATGGCTTATGATTTGGTAGCCAAAAGCAGGAGTGGGTGCAAAACACAGAATACATGCAAATATTCCATTCATGTGTCATCTCTGTTTTGGATCTACTTCTGTTTTTTTTTTGAATTAGCAATACTGATGGATTACTGACCAAATGCTAACCGAGTGATGACAGATGCTCCACAGACAGGATCCGTTTTTTGGGGGTTATTGTTTTGACGGATCAGAGGAAGGGCAAAATAATCAGTGACGTCAAAAACAAACTTACTGCTGACACCCTCTCCACTCTGTCGGGATCCTCTACTTGTATAAGCATTTAATAGAACAGATTCTGTAGACATCTATGTGAAATCAGCTGACGACGGTGTAAAATGAGTGCGCTTCTTCTTGATGCTAACATTGACCTGTATGGCTGAGTTCATACTTGAGTTATTTGGTTAGTTTTGGCCCGTGCCTGCCAAATATGTGAAATGTGCAGTGATTCTAAGAGCAACACCATGCTTGTCATACCGACTCACAGTATTATTTCACTACCACAGCAGACTCCCTATGCGTGTTTCTGCAAGGCACAGTGTTCTATACCATTATAAAGGCTCTCTGCATACTATTATTGAGAAAACTTGCAAGAGGTCAAAGCAGCTATCACTGAGAGCAAGTATCTTAAAACATAACTTTTATTTATGTATTTGTAAAAATAATAACACCCATAAAGCGGTTAATAGATATAGATTAATGAGATTTACGATAACAACAATAAGTTGGGAAGATAAAACCAACAAAGAGGATATATTTTAGAAACAAGCGCTTCACGCGCAGATATATAACCTATCGTACCGGAGGAGAGGCTACTCTGAAGTTATGACATAGAGACAGCAGGGCTAAACAAAGCAAGAGAAAGTTAACCTCTCATTGAGTCCCCCGGGTGATTGGGATCGAAGTCTATAGATCCATTCTGTTTCTTTTTGAAGGATCCTTCGATCCCAGTCACCCTTCCTGTGTGAGGGTCGTACCACTTCAAGCACGGCAAAATTTAGGAATTTTGGATTGCCTCCATGATATTCCCAGACATGGTCTGCCCCGGGGGTGTTCTTTTGTTTTTTAATGTCATTGACATGTTCCAAGACTCTTCGTCGAAGCTCTCTGTAGGTTTTCCCCACATAGTCGCGAGGACAAGGACATTGGCACACATATACTACTCCTTTACTCTGACAGTTGGTAAAATCTCTAATGAAGAATACCTGTTTCGTAACAGAACATACAATACTTTTAGTTCTATTAACAAATGGACAGGCTGCACAGGAGCCAAATTTAAACATTCCTAAAGGTCTACGTTCCAGCCAACTACCTGGTGGTGTAGGGCGTGTGAAGTGATTATGGACCAGTCTATCCTTCAGAGATCTACCGCGCCTAAACGTAATACTTGGATTAGGTGTAAGAGCATCTGCCACGTCAGGGTCCATATGTAGTATGGGCCAGTATTTTCAGATTATGTTCTAAATACGTCTATTCTCCACATCAAAGGTGGAGATAATCCGAATAGTGTCCCGGACTGGCGTCGATTCCTAGGGAACTAAAAGAGTATCTCTGTCACGTGATTGAGCTTTTTGAAAGGCATCCCTTAGTACTTTATGAGGGTACTCTCTTCCTTTAAAACATTCATATAGCTTCTTAGACTATCTGTGGAAACTATTAGTGTCAGAACAGTTCCTCTTTACTCTAAGGTATTGACCAGGGGGAACCATTTTTTCAAGTTAGTTGGATGGAAACTCTCCCAATGCAATAGGTTGTTCGTCGCTGTGGACTTTCTATACAGAGTCGTAACTAGCTTATCATTTTGTTTAGCCACCCTGACGTCGAGAAAGGTGAGTGTGTCCGGGTGAAATTCGTAGGTAAATGAGAGGCCTAAATCATTGACATTAAGGGTTTTCATGAAGACGTTAAACTGGTCCAGGCTCGACAAAGGCTGTGCATCAGCCGAAACGTTGCCATTTGTATTACTGCTTTGAAGTCCTAATAAAGTCGATGATGTGAGATGCTGCTGATACCGTCTGCATTTTTCTACATATTCTGGCCGTTGGATTCAAGGCCATCGGTGAGACTGTTGCATTTATCTGGATACATCAACAAGGACCGAGTGGTGCTGCTTCTACATTTTGTTTATATTTAAACTGGTCCAAGTCATCATTCCAAATCAAAAAACGTCGTCAATATAACGAGCCCAAAAGATGATTTTCTCACACCACCAGGGTTGGCTGTCAGAGAAGACAAGTTTATCCTCCCACCAGCCCAGGAGGAGATTTGCATATGTAGGGGCACATGGGCTCCCCATAGCGGTCCCCCTGAGCTGGTGGAAGAGTTTAGTGTCAAAAAGGAAATAGTTGTGTGTCAAAACATATTCCAATATGGTAAGGACAAATTCTTGGTGTGAATTAAAACACACTGCCCTTGTTTTAAGGTAGTCGGCAACCGCCATAAGGCCCTTGGTATGGGGAATAGAACTATACAGTGATTCGACGTAAATACTTACAAGGGTACACGATGGATCAAAACTGATGGTCTCTATTAGAGTTGAGCGGACACCTCGGCTGAACTTGAAAAAAAAGTTTGGGTTCGGGACGTGAACTTGACCCGAACTTGAACCCGAACCCCATTGAAGTGGGGACCCGAACTTTTGAGCACTAAAATGGCTGTAAAATAGCCCTGGAAAGGGCTAGAGGGCTGCAAAAGGCAGCAAAATGTGCTTTAGAGCATGGCAAATGCTCTGCAAACAAATGTGGATAGGGAAATGAATTAAAAAAACATAATGAACGAACGTGAGCTTGTCCACATAGGCTGTGGACAGGCGGCTGCGTCTGTCTGTAATGACGCCTTCTGCCATGCTAAATACACGTTCAGAGAGCACACTGGCTGCATTCCTCCCCTGTCATTCCTCCCCTGTCTTCATGGCCGGCACACCACTGTCCTGACCGCGTACAGCGTCAGGACATAGTGCGCTCACTATGACCTGACGCTGCACGCAGTCAGATGACAGAGCAGCGCCGGCCGGGAAGACAGGAGAGCGCAACTTCTGTGGAGGTGGAGAGGAGCCATGGCACAGGACAGGTGAGAGATGGTTTTTATTTTATTTCTGATCTGAGGACTAATGGGGGTCTCACTATGGGCTGATATAGGGTCTGATGGGGATTAGGGATGAGCGAACCCGAACTGTATAGTTCGGGTTCGTACCGAATTTTGGGGTGTCCGTGACACGGACCCGAACCCGAACATTTTCGTAAAAGTCCGGGTTCGGGTTCGGTGTTCGGCGCTTTCTTGGCGCTTTTTGAAAGGCTGCAAAGCAGCCAATCAACAAGCGTCATACTACTTGGCCCAAGAGGCCATCACAGCCATGCCTACTATTGGCATGGCTGTGATTGGCCAGTGCACCATGTGACCCAGCCTCTATTTAAGCTGGAGTCTCGTAGCGCCGCACGTCACTCTGCTATGATCAGTATAGGGAGAGGTTGCAGCTGCGACGCTAGGGCGAGATTAGGCAGATTAACTCCTCCAAAAGACTTTATTCTGTGATCGATCTGCAGCTGTGGATCATTGAAGTGCTATTATTGACTTGCTCACTTTTTTGAGGCTGCCAAGAACGTTTTTAGATCACTTTTTTTCTGGGGTGATCGGCGGCCATTTTGTGACTTGTGGTGCGCCAGCACGAGCTATCACCAAGTGTATTTAACCATCGATAGTGTGGCTATTTTGTGCTATATCTGTCACGAGGGTATCAAGAGCCACGTCTGACTCCGTTATACCCGGGGTCAGGAAGTCGCAGCGGGTGGCTGCGCGCTCTTTATCTAGAGATCACGGTGTTTCTTAGTTATTGTTTTCTGTGTTTGCCTTGCTATCCTTTTTGTCTCTCTCAGGGATCGGTAGCTTCTCCTCCTCAGCTGTTTCTTGTCTGACACTCCCTACCTCCTTATATTCTCCCCTCACACTTCTCTAGTTGCCAGTTATAGAGCTTCCTGCCTGGACATCTATACTGACCCACTGGAGTGGTTAATCCTGGTTGTTGTTCCTGTGTGCTACCCTCCGGATCCCTGTTTGGCTTATTGTTGTCTCCTGTTGTCGCCCACCTGGGAATATATGTTGAGTCTGTGTTGTCTGTCCTCCCCTTGGTGTTTTCCCTTAGAGTTAGTGGTGCGGACTAGTGTTCCCATCACCCTGTTCACTACCTAGGGCTCAGCTCAGGGAAAGCCAGGGCTTTAGGCACGTGATCGGCGTACGGGTGAGGAACCCGTCTAGGGACGTCAGGGCAGCCAGGTGCCAGCCGTCAGGTGAGTCAGGGGTCACCATCTTCCCTCTCACTTGGGCAGGGCCTTCCTCGTTCCCTCCCTCTGTGTCACGTATGTGATAGCCACGCCGACCGTGATATTATAACTGGCCCTTACTTTTTGAGAAAAATAAATAAATAAAAAAATAAATAAATTTAATTTTTTGTTTGTTGTTTTTTTTTTTTTTTTTCTCTCTCTACTTAGAATCCAATATGGATCCTATTGATGCCTTGGCAGAACAGCTTCAAAGCCTGTCTTTGGAGGTGGCAGGATTGAAGGCGTCTGTTCTCCAACAACAGCAGCAAATGCAGCAGACCGCACCCCCAGCGGTTGCTATGGGTAACCAGGTTGTCACTGAACCCAAGGTTGCTCTTCCCGACAGATTTTCTGGGGGAAGGGACAAATTTGCGACGTTCCGTGAGGCCTGCAAATTATATTTTAAGTTGCGCCCTTACTCCTCAGGTCATGAAGAACAGCGGGTAGGGATTGTCATTTCCCTGCTTCAGGGGGATCCGCAATCCTGGGCGTTCTCGTTACCCCCTGGTTCTCAGGCTCTTCGGTCAGTGGAGGGATTTTTTGGGGCTTTGGGTCTCATATATGATGACCCTGACCGAGTCGCCCTGGCTGAGTCGAAGTTACGGAGACTCCTACAGGGAGATCGGTCAGCAGAAGAATATTGCTCAGAGTTCCGTAGGTGGGCTACGGATACTCAGTGGAACGACCCGGCTCTCGGGAGTCAGTTCTGCTCTGGGTTATCTGAAAGGGTTAAGGATGCACTGGCGCTGTATGAGACCCCCCTTTCCCTTGATGCTGTTATGTCCCTCTCTATCAGAATAGATAGACGTCTTAGGGAGAGATCGAAAATTCCGGAGCAATTGGTTACCTCTCCCAAGCAACAGTCAGCCTGTACTGACTTAGATGAGCCTATGCAGCTAGGCAGAACTTCTCGTCAGGTCCGTCCTCCCGAGGTTCGCCGTAGGGGGGGGGCTTGTTTTTTCTGTGGGGGGAGGGGTCATTTCATTAATGTCTGTCCCTCCTTTCTCAAAAACAAAAGACCGTCGGAAAACTACTAACCCCGGGCTGTGCGGAGGATGTCAGCCGGGGGGTATACGTTTCCCTCCATACGAACATCTCAATTTGTGTTACCAGCGGTCATTGTTTTTGGTGTTAAGACGCAGTCTATTTCTGTTTTTCTAGACAGTGGAGAAGGGGTAAACTTGATTGATGCCCATTTTGCCCGCACTATGGGTTTGTCTCTCTGTACGCTGCAGAGACCTATTCCCGTATTCGCTATAGATTCTGCTCCTCTGTCTCAGAGAAACCTCACCCACATTGTTCGTAATTTACACCTTCGGGTAGGGGACCACCATAATGAGTCTTTCATGTTACGTTCTGGAGGGCCTTCCCTCTCCGGTGGTATTGGGTCTTCCCTGGTTGGTAGCGCACAATCCAGTGGTGGATTGGCAGGCCAGGGAGATATTGGAGTGGAGTGAGCATTGCAGAGAGAATTGCTTAAATAACAATTGCTTAATCGCCTCCATAGCTTCCCTACCTACATTTATTTCGGACTTTGAGGACGTTTTTTCTGAAAAGGGTTGTCAGAAACTACCACCTCATCGTCCTTATGATTGCCCGGTTAACCTGATTCCTGTGGCAAAATTACCCAAGTCCAGGTTGTATAATCTTTCGGGTCCCGAGAGACAAGCCATGAAAGATTATATCTCCGAGAGTCTGGCTAAGGGACACATCAGACCCTCTTCTTCACCCGTGGCTGCAGGGTTTTTCTTTGTTAAAAAGAAAGATGGGGGCCTGCGTCCTTGCTTAGATTTCCGTGAGTTAAACCTGATAACCATCCGTGACCCATACCCTCTTCCTCTCATTCCTGACCTTTTTAATCAGATTGCGGGTGCTAAGTGGTTCTCCAAACTTGATCTTAGGGGGGCCTACAATCTGATTCGTATCAGGGAAGGGGATGAGTGGAAGACAGCTTTTAACACCCCTGAGGGGCATTATGAAAATCTAGTTATGCCTTTCGGTCTGACCAATGCCCCTGCTGTCTTCCAACATTTCGTTAATGATATTTTTAGTCATCTCATCGGCAGGTTTGTAGTCATATACCTAGATGATATCTTAATTTATTCGGCTGATCTGAAAACACATGAGGTGCATGTCAGGCAAGTACTGCAGGTACTACGGACGAATAAATTATATGCGAAAATTGAAAAATGTGTCTTCGCTGTTCAGGAATTACAGTTCCTGGGATATCTATTATCTGCTTCAGGTTTCCGCATGGATCCTGGGAAGGTCCAGGCAATTTTAGATTGGGATCTTCCTGAGAACCTTAAAGCCCTACAATGGTTTTTGGGTTTCGCTAATTTCTATAGAAAGTTCATTAAAAATTATTCAGTGATCGTTAAACCCCTTACCGACAGGACTAGGAAGGGGATGGATTTTTCCAAATGGTCTGACGCCGCTAAAGATGCATTTTCCTCTCTAAAGGAGAGGTTTACCTCGGCACCTGTTCTAATTCAACCTGATGTCTCCCAGCCTTTTATTGTCGAGGTAGATGCGTCAGAGGTGGGAGTGGGAGCTGTATTGTCTCAGGGTCCGTCTCCTGGCAAATGGCGTCCTTGCGCTTTCTTTTCCAAAAAATTATCTTCTGCGGAGAAGAATTATGATATTGGAAATAGGGAACTGTTGGCGATTAAACTGGCGCTTGAAGAGTGGCGTCACTTCTTAGAGGGAGCAATCCACCCCGTCACGGTGATTACGGATCACAAGAACCTTCTGTACCTAGAATCGGCTAAACGTCTCACCCCTAGACAAGCTAGGTGGTCGCTATTCTTTACCAGATTTAACTTTGTAATCACCTATCGTCCTGGGGCAAAAAATACCAAGGCAGACGCATTATCTCGTAGTTTCCCTGGAGGGGGTAATGTTTGTGATCCGGTACCTATTTTACAAAGAGGAGTGGTTGTCTCTGCTGTACACTCTGTTCTAGAGGGAAAGGTGTTAGAGGCTCAGGGGGACGCCCCGGCCTCTTGCCCCTCAGAGAAATTGTTTGTACCATTAAACCTGCGTCTTGAATTATTAAAAGAATATCATAATTCGGCACTTGCTGGACACCCGGGTAGTAAAGCAACCTTGGAGCTTTTATCTCGTCGTTTTTGGTGGCCAAGGTTGCGTCAGGATGTAATGGATTTCGTGTCTACTTGTTCTACTTGTGCACGCGCGAAAGTCTCTCATACACGTCCAGCAGGGTCTTTATTGCCACTTTTCATCCCCAATAGGCCATGGACACATCTGTCAATGGATTTCATCACTGACTTACCGTTGTCGGCGGGTAAAACAGTTATCTTGGTAGTAGTAGACAGGTTTAGCAAAATGGTACACTTTATTGCGCTACCCGCACTTCCTAATGCTAAAACTCTCGCTCAGGTGTTTATCAGTGAAATCGTGAAGCTTCACGGGGTCCCTTCCGATGTGGTTTCGGATCGGGGAACCCAGTTTATTTCTAAGTTTTGGAAAGCTTTTTGTTCCCGTTTGGGGGTTCACTTGTCCTTTTCCTCAGCTTTCCATCCTCAGTCGAATGGACAGACTGAGCGTACCAACCAAAACCTAGAAACATATTTAAGGTGTTGTGTGTCTGAAAACCAAGAGTTGTGGTCATCATATTTACCGTTAGCTGAGTTTGCCATAAATAATCATTATCAGGAGTCCACTGGCAAGTCACCATTCCTTGGTGCATACGGTTTTCATCCCCAATTTTGTACTTTCAAAGAGGGGGGGTCTTCTGGGGTTCCCGAAGAGGAAAGGTTTTCTTCATCTCTTTCATCGGTATGGCAGAAGGTGCAAGTTAACTTGAAAAAGATGAGTGGTAAATATAAATGCATGGCCGATAAGAAACGGTCGCCAGGTCTGGACCTAGGAGTGAATGACTATGTGTGGTTGTCTACTAGGAATATTAAGTTGAAGGTTCCTTCTTGGAAACTGGGTCCTAGGTCCATTGGTCCCTATAAAATAGTAGCCGTCATTAACCCTGTGGCTTTTCGCCTGGAGCTACCTCAGACTTTTAAGATCCATAACGTCTTCCATAAATCGTTACTCAAGAAGTATGTTCCACCTCTAGAACCATCGCCGCTGCCACCTCCTCCTGTTATTGTGGATGGTAATCTGGAGTTTCAAATAGCCAGAATTGTTGATTCTCGTCGGGTCCGCCGCTCTCTTCAGTATCTGGTGCATTGGAGGGGTTACGGTCCCGAGGAAAGAATGTGGGTTCCAACGTCAGAGGTAAACGCCAACAGGTTAATTCAGACTTTCCATGCCTCTCATCCGGAGAGACCTGGTCCTGAGTGTCCGGAGGCCCCTCGTGAAAGGGGGGGTACTGTCACGAGGGTATCAAGAGCCACGTCTGACTCCGTTATACCCGGGGTCAGGAAGTCGCAGCGGGTGGCTGCGCGCTCTTTATCTAAAGATCACAGTGTTTCTTAGTTATTGTTTTCTGTGTTTGCCTTGCTATCCTTTTTGTCTCTCTCAGGGATCCGTAGCTTCTCCTCCTCAGCTGTTTCTTGTCTGCCACTCCCTACCTCCTTATATTCTCCCCTCACACTTCTCTAGTTGCCAGTTATAGAGCTTCCTTCCTGGACATCTATACTGACCCACTGGAGTGGTTAATCCTGGTTGTTGTTCCTGTGTGCTACCCTCCGGATCCCTGTTTGGCTTATTGTTGTCTCCTGTTGTCGCCCACCTGGGAATATATGTTGAGTCTGTGTTGTCTGTCCTCCCCTTGGTGTTTTCCCTTAGAGTTAGTGGTGCGGACTAGTGTTCCCATCGCCCTGTTCACTACCTAGGGCTCAGCTCAGGGAAAGCCAGGGCTTTAGGCACGTGATCGGCGTACGGGTGAGGAACCCGTCTAAGGACGTCAGGGCAGCCAGGTGCCAGCCGTCAGGTGAGTCAGGGGTCACCATCTTCCCTCTCACTTGGGCAGGGCCTTCCTCGTTCCCTCCCTCTGTGTCACGTATGTGATAGCCGCGCCGACCGTGATAATATCCTACATCAGCTGCAGGCTGAGCCTGTGTCACCGAAGTGCATTTAACCATCAACAGTCTGGTTATTTTTTGGCCATATACTACATCAGCTGCAGGCTGAGCCTGTGTCACCCAAGTGCATTTAACCATCAACAGTCTGATTATTTTTTGGCCATATACTACATCAGCTGCAGGCTGAGCCTGTGTCACCCAAGTGTATTTAACCATCGATAGTGTGGTTATTTTGTGTTATATCCTACATCAGCTGCAGGCTGAGCCTGTGTCACCCAAGTGCATTTAACCATCAACAGTCTGATTATTTTTTGGCCATATACTACATCTGGTGCAGGCTGAGCCTGTGTCACCCAAGTGCATTTAACCATCAACAGTGTGGTTATTTTTTGGCCATATATTACATCAGGGGCAAGTTGAGCCTGTCACCCAGCGCCTAAAAAATAGACCTGACATTTCTATTCAACCAAATCTGTACTGTTTTAGCTGGTCAAGTTATTTGTATTGACCGTAAAAGCACACTTTTTTTTCTGGGTTGAAAAAGCATTCCCAAATTTGCCATTCTCAAAATAACTAGTTTCTGGTATTTGAGGCCTACTTGAAATCTATCCCAAAAAGAAAATCTTACATTGAAGGTATCGATAGTGTCATTCAGAAAAACCTAAGACACACGCTAGCGTGCTGATAGAAGTGTGATTCTGTGATTAAACCTATACCCGTCACACAGGGCAAAAAAAAAAACAGGTCTCACATCTCTATTCAACCAAATCTGCACTGTTTTAGCTGGTCAAGTTATTTGTAGTGACCGTAAAAGCAGACTTTTTGTTCTGGGTTGAAAAAGCATTCCCAAATTTGCCATTCTCAAAATAACTAGTTTCTGGTATTTGAGGCCTACTTGAAATCTATCCCAAAAAGAAAATCTTACATTGAAGGTATTGATAGTGTCATTCAGAAAAACCTAAGACACACGCTAGCGTGCTGATAGAAGTGTGATTCTGTGATTAAACCTATACCTGTCACACAGCGCAAAAAAAAACAGGTCTCACATCTCTATTCAACCAAATCTGCACTGTTTTAGCTGGTCAAGTTATTTGTAGTGACCGAAAAAGCAGACTTTTTGTTCTGTGTTGAAAAAGCATTCCCAAATTTGCCATTCTCAAAATAACTAGTTTCTGGTATTTGAGGCCTACTTGAAATCTATCCCAAAAAGAAAATCTTACATTGAAGGTATTGATAGTGTCATTCAGAAAAACCTAAGACACATGCTAGCGTGCTGATAGAAGTGTGATTCTGTGATTAAACCTATACCTGTCACACAGCACAAAAAAAACAGGTCTCACATCTCTATTCAACCAAATATGCACTGTTTTAGCTGGTCAAGTTATTTGTAGTGACCGTAAAAGCACACTTTTTGTCATCTCCCAGAACTGTTTCAGCTCAACTACACCCCCCTCCTGAGGGCCATTGTTGCTCAGCTCGATTCCCTGGATCACCCTTACTTGTCTTGGTTTGGTAGAAAAAACCTGGTGATGTCCCTGGTAATTCCAAGACTTACTTACCTCCTGCAAGTCCTTCCAATTGCCATCCCTAGGTCCTTTTTTAGGTCTTTGAACTCCCAGATCCGGAAATTTATTTGGCAAGGTAAAAAACCTAGAATTTCCTTTGCTACATTAACAAAACCTAAACAGCTAGGAGGGATAGGTTTACCTGACCCGGAGCTTTATATGAAGGCTATACACTTAACTAGAGTGATTGATTGGCTTCGGCCTATAAATCACAAACAATGGCTACCGTTAGAAAATATTTTCTTTCCTTCTACTATTAGAGCCCTGCTGCTGTCGGACAGCCCACTTCCTGCCTTCTCCTCTATTCCAAACCCTATAGTTCGCACCTCATTAAAGGTATGGAAGTGGTTTTCCGCCAATTGCTGTGCCCTACCTCTGCCCTCTCCTCTCCTCCAGGGAGGAGATATTATCTCATTAGCTCCAAAAGAGCTGAAAGACTCATGCCCTCTAAGGATCAGGTCATCTACTAAATTAATAACTGATCTTCTGGACGTTAACGGGTGTGTCCTCTCTGGGGAGTCTCTTTCAAACAATTTGGAAGCTACTCCTTTACATACCTTACTCCTTACTTATATCAGTAAAGAAATCAGCCTTAGAACTAAATCCCTAAATATGCAGAAACCCCTAGATTGGTTTGAAAGTCTTTTGAAGTCTACAAATTACCCATCTAAGTTAATTTCCGTTCTTTATAAAAAAACTTACCCTATCCTCTCCAAGTGGCAAACCAGCAGTAATAGCACAATGGGAAAGGGATCTGGGAAGACAATTCTCTCAATCGGAAATGACTAAACTCTTTATTACTCCACACAAACTCTCAAGATGTGTTAGAGTACAGGAGAACGGTTATAAGGTATTATCTAGGTGGTACAGAACCCCAGATAAGATCTCCTCGTTCTATCCAAGTGTCCCAGACAAATGCTGGAGATGTGAGAAAAATAAAGGTTCTTTTTTCCATATCTGGTGGGAATGCCCTCTGCTAAAGCCTTGGTGGGAGAAAATATTCAAATTAAGCAATAACATATGCAAGACTAACCTCCCCACTTCCCCTGAGATTGCACTATTGTCCTTCGGCATACAGGGGGTGGACGTCCACAGAAGAACCCTCTTTTCCTTTCTGATTTCAGCTGCACGTCTACTTATCCCCATAAACTGGCGCAGTTCAGTCAACCCTTCTATAGACCACTAGATAGCCAAAGTCGATCAATTCTACCGCCTTGAAGAACTCTCACATTGGGAGTTAAAATCAAGAAATACATTCCTTAGTATTTGGTCTTTATGGAAATTATATAGAAACTTTACTTAACATCTTTTAATTTATATCCAGGTGTTCCGAAGTTCTTTGTTACACTTTCAGGTTTTCTGACATATGCATATAATAATATCTATATTTGATATTCATATTTTGTCTTTACACAGTTGTGACGATTGTAACTCAAGCCTTATACTGTATTTGCACTATTGTGTGATATTTTACAATATTCATATGTATGGACTATTTAAAATAAAAAAATAAAAAAATTGTTTAAAAAATAAAAAAAAAGCACACTTTTTGTTCTGGGTTGAAAAAGCATTCCCAAATTTGCCATTCTCAAAATAACTAGTTTCTGGTATTTGAGGCCTACTTGAAATCTATCCCAAAAAGAAAATCTTACATTGAAGGTATTGATAGTGTCATTCAGAAAAACCTAAGACACACGCTAGCGTGCTGATAGAAGTGTGATTCTGTGATTAAACCTATACCTGTCACACAGCGCAAAAAAAAAACAGGTCTCACATCTCTATTCAACCAAATCTGCACTGTTTTAGCTGGTCAAGTTATTTGTAGTGACCGTAGAAGCAGACTTTTTGTTCTGGGTTGAAAAAGCATTCCCAAATTTGCCATTATCAAAATAACTAGTTTCTGGTATTTGAGGCCTACTTGAAATCTATCCCAAAAAGAAAATCTTACATTAAAGGTATTGATAGTGTCATTCAGAAAAACCTAAGACACACGCTAGCGTGCTGATAGAAGTGTGATTCTGTGATTAAACCTATACCTGTCACACAGCGCAAAAAAAAACAGGTCTCACATCTCTATTCAACCAAATCTGCACTGTTTTAGCTGGTCAAGTTATTTGTAGTGACCGTAAAAGCAGACTTTTTGTTCTGGGTTGAAAAAGCATTCCCAAATTTGCCATTCTCAAAATAACTAGTTTCTGGTATTTGAGGCCTACTTGAAAGCTATCCCAAAAAGAAAATCTTACATTGAAGGTATTGATAGTGTCATTCAGAAAAACCTAAGACACACGCTAGCGTGCTGATAGAAGTGTGATTCTGTGATTAATCCTATACCTGTCACACAGCGCAAAAAAAAACAGGTCTCACTTCTCTATTCAACCAAATCTGCACTGTTTTAGCTGGTCAAGTTATTTGTAGTGACCGTAAAAGCAGACTTTTTGTTCTGGGTTGAAAAAGCATTCCCAAATTTGCCATTCTCAAAATAACTAGTTTCTGGTATTTGAGGCCTACTTGAAATCTATCCCAAAAAGAAAATCTTACATTGAAGGTATTGATAGTGTCATTCAGAAAAACCTAAGACACACGCTAGCGTGCTGATAGAAGTGTGATTCTGTGATTAAACCTATACCTGTCACACAGCGCAAAAAAAAACAGGTCTCACATCTCTATTCAACCAAATCTGCACTGTTTTAGCTGGTCAAGTTATTTGTAGTGACCGTAAAAGCAGACTTTTTGTTCTGGGTTGAAAAAGCATTCCCAAATTTGCCATTCTCAAAATAACTAGTTTCTGGTATTTGAGGCCTACTTGAAATCTATCCCAAAAAGAAAATCTTACATTGAAGGTATTGATAGTGTCATTCAGAAAAACCTAAGACACACGCTAGCGTGCTGATAGAAGTGTGATTCTGTGATTAAACCTATACCTGTCACACAGCGCAAAAAAAAACAGGTCTCACATCTCTATTCAACCAAATCTGCACTGTTTTAGCTGGTCAAGTTATTTGTAGTGACCGTAAAAGCAGACTTTTTGTTCTGGGTTGAAAAAGCATTCCCAAATTTGCCATTCTCAAAATAACTAGTTTCTGGTATCTGAGGCCTACTTGAAATCTATCCCAAAAAGAAAATCTTACATTGAAGGTATTGATAGTGTCATTCAGAAAAACCTAAGACACACGCTAGCGTGCTGATAGAAGTGTGATTCTGTGATTAAACCTATACCTGTCACACAGCGCAAAAAAAAACAGGTCTCACATCTCTATTCAACCAAATCTGCACTGTTTTAGCTGGTCAAGTTATTTGTAGTGACCGTAAAAACACACTTTTTGTTCTGGGTTGAAAAAGCATTCCCAAATTTGCCATTCTCAAAATAACTAGTTTCTGGTATTTGAGGCCTACTTGAAATGTATCCCAAAAAGAAAATCTTACATTGAAGGTATTGATAGTGTCATTCAGAAAAATCTAAGACACACGATAGCGTGCTGATAGAAGTGTGATTCTGTGATTAAACCTATACCTGTCACACAGCGCAAAAAAAAACAGGTCTCACATCTCTATTCAACCAAATCTGCACTGTTTTAGCTGGTCAAGTTATTTGTAGTGACCGTAAAAGCACACTTTTTTTTCTGGGTTGAAAAAGCATTCCCAAATTTGCCATTCTAAAAATTGTGGTGAACGGGAACAATGAGGAAAACATCTAATAAGGGACGTTGACGCGGACGTGGACATGGTCGTGGTGGTGTTAGTGGACCCTCTGGTGCTTGGAGAGGACGTGGCCGTTCTGCCACAGCCACACGTCCTAGTAAACCAACTACCTCAGGTCCCAGTAGCCAGCAGAATTTACAGCGATATTTGGTGGGGCCCAATGCCGTTCTAAAGATGGTAAGGCCTGAGCAGGTACAGGCATTAGTCAATTGGGTGGCCGACAGTGGATCCAGCACGTTCACATTATCTCCCACCCAGTCTTCTGCAGAAAGCGCACAGATGGCGCATGAAAACCAAGCCCATCGGTCTGTCACATCACCCCCATGCATATCAGGGAAACTGTCTGAGCCTCAAGTTATGCAGCAGTCTCTTATGCTGTTTGAAGACTCTGCTGCCAGGGTTTCCCAAGGGCATCCACCTAGCCCTTCCCCAGGGGTGGAAGAGATAGAATGCACTAACGCACAACCACTTATTTTTCCTGATGATGAGGACATGGGAATACCACCTCAGCTCGTCTCTGATGATGACGAAACACAGGTGCCAACCGCTGCGTCTTTCTGCAATGTGCAGACTGAACAGGAGGTCAGGGATCAAGACTGGGTGGAAGACGATGCAGGGGACGATGAGGTCCTAGACCCCACATGGAATGAAGGTCGTGCCACTGACGTTCACAGTTCGGAGGAAGAGGCAGTGGTGAGACCGAGCCAACAGCGTAGCAAAAGAGGGAGTAGTGGGCAAAATCAGAACACCCGCCGCCAAGAGACTCCGCCTGCTACTGACCGCCGCCATCTGGGACCGAGCACCCCAAAGGCAGCTTCAAGGAGTTCCCTGGCATGGCACTTCTTCAAACAATGTGCTGACGACAAGACCCGAGTGGTTTGCACGCTGTGCCATCAGAGCCTGAAGCGAGGCATTAACGTTCTGAACCTTAGCACAACCTGCATGACCAGGCACCTGCATGCAAAGCATGAACTGCAGTGGAGTAAACACCTTAAAAACAAGGAAGTCACTCAGGCTCCCCCTGCTACCTCTTCTGCTGCTGCCGCCTCGGCCTCTTCTGCTGCTGCCGCTGCCTCGGCCTCTTCTGCTGCTGCTGCCGCCGCCTCGGCCTCTTCCTCCGCCTCTGGAGGAACGTTGGCACCTGCCGCCCAGCAAACATGAGATGTACCACCAACACCACAACCTGCGTCACCAAGCATCTCAACCATGTCACACGGCAGCGTTCAGCTCTCCATCTCACAAACATTTGAGAGAAAGCGTAAATTCCCACCTAGCCACCCTCGATCCCTGGCCCTGAATGCCAGCATTTCTAAACTACTGGCCTATGAAATGCTGTCATTTAGGCTGGTGGACACACACAGCTTCAAACAGCTCATGTCACTTGCTGTCCCACAGTATGTTGTTCCCAGCCGCCACTACTTCTCCAAGAGAGCCGTGCCTTCCCTGCACAAACAAGTGTCCGATAAAATCAAGTGTGCACTGCGCAACGCCATCTGTGGCAAGGTCCACCTAACCACAGATACGTGGACCAGTAAGCACGGCCAGGGACGCTATATCTCCCTAACTGCACACTGGGTAAATGTAGTGGCGGCTGGGCCCCAGGCGGAGAGCTGTTTGGCGCACGTCCTTCCGCCGCCAAGGATCGCAGGGCAACATTCTTTGCCTCCTGTCTCCTCCTACTCAGCTTCCTCCTCCTCTTCTTCCACCTGCTCATCCAGTCAGCCACACACCTTCACCACCAACTTCAGCACAGCACGGGGTAAACGTCAGCAGGCCATTCTGAAACTCATATGTTTGGGGGACAGGCCCCACAGCGCAAAGGAGTTGTGGCGGGGAATTGAACAACAGAAGAACCGGGGTGCGCCGAGTCAACAACGGAGAGCGGCGAAGACAGAAGGAGAACCCCGGTTCTTCGTCTCGCTAAATTTTTATTTAAAATCCGAGATCTCGCGAGACGAAGAACCGGGGTGCGCCGAGTCAACAACGGAGAGCGGCGAAGACAGAAGGAGAACCCCGGAGAGTTGAGAAGACCCCCCGGATAGCGGAGAAGACCCGTCGGGATAGCGGAAGAAGAAGAGCCCCCCCTGGTAAAAGAGCTAATAAAGAAGACAGGGGGTGGCCTCCGGAGCAGAAAAATAAAATATTTTAATACACTGTGTGGTTTATTTGTGTTTTTACCACTTTTCTTGCAGGTGAATGGGTAGGGGTACGATGTACCCCATACTCATTCACTTAGGGTGGGGGGCCGGTATCTGGGGGCCCCCTTATTAAAGGGGGCTCCCAGATTCCGATAAGCCTCCCGCCCACATACCCCGACAACCAACGGCCAGGGTTGTCGGGAAGGGGCCCTGTCCTCATCAACATGGGGACAGGGTGCTCTGAGGTGGGGGGGCCGCAGTGCGCCCCCTGCCCCAGAGCACCCAACCCCCCCATGTTGAGGGCATGCAGCCTGGTACGGCTCAGGAGGGGGGGCGCTCGCTCGTCCCCACTCCCTTCCTGGCTGGCCGGGTAGCGTGCTTTGGATACGGGTCTGGTATGGATTGTAGGGGGACCCCCTACGCCGTTTCTTTCGGCGTAGGGGGGGCTCTCCTTACAACCCATAACAGACCTAAGGGCCCGGTATGCCCCTGAGGGGGGGACCCATGCCGGATTTTTATTTAAAATCCGGCGGGGACTTCCCCCTCAGAATTCATAACAAACGCCGCACACGTGTAGAATTGGCGGGAATCCAAGTCGGATCTGCCGTCGCTTCTATTACGGCTCTGTCTCCATCGCGGCAAGCCAGCTCGGCGCTGGCTCCCGCGATGGGGCTCGTAGGTGCTCAATCTCGCCGAGAAAGAGAGCGAGATTGACACAAAATCGGGTTCACCTACTGTATGTTTGGGGGACAGGCCCCACACCGCACAGGAGTTGTGGCGGGGTATAGAACAACAGACCGACGAGTGGTTGCTGCCGGTGAGCCTCAAGCCCGGCCTGGTGGTGTGCGATAATGGGCGAAATCTCGTTGCAGCTCTGGGACTAGCCGGTTTGACGCACATCCCTTGCCTGGCGCATGTGCTGAATTTGGTGGTGCAGAAGTTCATTCGCAACTACCCCGACATGTCAGAGCTGCTGCATAAAGTGCGGGCCGTCTGTTCGCGCTTCCAGCGTTCACACCCTGCCGCTGCTCGCCTGTCTGCGCTACAGCGTAACTTCGGCCTTCCCGCTCACCGCCTCATATGCGACGTGCCCACCAGGTGGAACTCCACCTTGCATATGCTGGACAGACTGTGCGAGCAGCAGCAGGCCATAGTGGAGTTTCAGCTGCAGCACGCACGGGTCAGTCGCACTGTGGATCAGACACACTTCACCACCAATGACTGGGCCTCCATGCTAGACCTGTGTGCCCTGTTGCGCTGTTTCGAGTACTCCACCAACATGGCCAGTGGCGATGACGCCGTTATCAGCGTTACAATACCACTTCTATGTCTCCTTGAGAAAACACTTAGGGCGATGATGGAAGAGGAGGTGGCCCAGGAGGAAGAGGAGGAAGAGGGGTCATTTTTAGCACTTTCAGGCCAGTCTCTTCGAAGTGACTCAGAGGGAGGTTTTTTGCAACACCAGAGGCCAGGTACAAATGTGGCCAGACAGGGCCCACTACTGGAGGACGAGGAGGACGAGGATGAGGAGGAGGTAGAGGAGGATGAGGATGAAGCATGTTCACAGCGAGTTGGCACCCAAAGCAGCTCGGGCCCATCACTGGTGCGTGGCTGGGGGGAAACACAGGACGATGACGATACGCCTCCCACAGAGGACAGCTTGTCCTTACCTCTGGGCAGCCTGGCACACATGAGCGACTACATGCTGCAGTGCCTGCGCAACGACAGCAGAGTTGCCCACATTTTAACGTGTGCGGACTACTGGGTTGCCACCCTGCTGGATCCCCGGTACAAAGACAATGTGCCCACCTTACTTCCTACACTGGAGCGTGATAGGAAGATGCGCGAGTACAAGCATACGTTGGTAGACGCGCTACTGAGAGCATTCCCAAATGTCACAGGGGAACCAGTGGAAGCCCAAGGCGAAGGCAGAGGAGGAGCAAGAGGTCGCCAACGCAGCTGTGTCACGCCCAGCTCCTCTGAGGGCAGGGTTAGCATGGCAGATATGTGGAAAAGTTTTGTAAACACGCCACAGCTAAGTGCACCACCACCTGATACGGAACGCGTTAGCAGGAGGCAACATTTCACTAACATGGTGGAACAGTACCTGTGCACACCCCTCCACGTACTGACTGATGGTTCGGCCCCATTCAACTTCTGGGTCTCCAAATTGTCCACGTGGCCAGAGCTAGCCTTTTATGCCTTGGAGGTGCTGGCCTGCCCGGCGGCCAGCGTTTTGTCTGAACGTGTATTCAGCACGGCAGGGGGCGTCATTACAGACAAACGCAGCCGCCTGTCTACAGCCAATGTGGACAAGCTGACGTTCATAAAAATGAACCAGGCATGGATCCCACAGGACCTGTCCATCCCTTGTGCAGATTAGATATTAACTACCTCCCCTTAACAATATATTATTCTACTCCAGGGCACTTCCTCATTCAATACTATTTTTAATTTCATTTTACCATTATATTGCGGGGCAACCCAAAGTTGAATGAACCTCTCCTCTGTCTGGGTGCCGGGGCCTAAATGTGTGACAGTGGCCTGTTCCAGTGGTGGGTGACGTGAAGCCTGATTCTCTGCTATGACATGAATACAGTATCTGCGCTGACATAAGGCCAGATTCTCTGTTACGGGACCGCTCTCCTCTGTCTGGGTGCCGGGGCCTAAATGTGTGACAGTGGCCTGTTCCAGTGGTGGGTGACGTGAAGCCTGATTCTCTGCTATGACATGAATACAGATTCTGCGCTGACATAAGGCCAGATTCTCTGTTACGGGACCGCTCTCCTCTGTCTGGGTGCCGGGGCCTAAATGTGTGACAGTGGCCTGTTCCAGTGGTGGGTGACGTGAAGCCTGATTCTCTGCTATGACATGAATACAGATTCTGCGCTGACATAAGGCCAGATTCTCTGTTACGGGACCTCTCTCCTCTGCCTGGGTGCCTGGGCCTAAATGTGTGACAGTGGCCTGTTCCAGTGGTGGGTGACGTGAAGCCTGATTCTCTGCTATGACATGAAGACAGATTCTGCGCTGACATAAGGCCAGATTCTCTGTTACGGGACCGCTCTCCTCTGTCTGGGTGCCGGGGCCTAAATGTGTGACAGTGGCCTGTTCCAGTGGTGGGTGACGTGAAGCCTGATTCTCTGCTATGACATGAATACAGATTCTGCGCTGACATAAGGCCAGATTCTCTGTTACGGGACCTCTCTCCTCTGCCTGGGTGCCTGGGCCTAAATGTGTGACAGTGGCCTGTTCCAGTGGTGGGTGACGTGAAGCCTGATTCGCTGCTATGACATGAAGACAGATTCTGCGCTGACATAAGGCCAGATTCTCTGTTACGGGACCGCTCTCCTCTGTCTGGGTGCCGGGGCCTAAATGTGTGACAGTGGCCTGTTCCAGTGGTGGGTGACGTGAAGCCTGATTCTCTGCTATGACATGAATACAGATTCTGCGCTGACATAAGGCCAGATTCTCTGTTACGGGACCTCTCTCCTCTGCCTGGGTGCCTGGGCCTAAATGTGTGACAGTGGCCTGTTCCAGTGGTGGGTGACGTGAAGCCTGATTCTCTGCTATGACATGAAGACAGATTCTGCGCTGACATAAGGCCAGATTCTCTGTTACGGGACCTCTCTTCTCTGCCTGGGTCTAAATGTGTGACAGTGGCCTGTTCCAGTGGTGGGTGACGTGAAGCCTGATTCTCTGCTATGACATGAATACAGATTCTGCGCTGACATAAGGCCAGATTCTCTGTTACGGGACCTCTCTCCTCTGCCTGGGTGCCTGGGCCTAAATGTGTGACAGTGGCCTGTTCCAGTGGTGGGTGACGTGAAGCCTGATTCTCTGCTATGACATGAAGACAGATTCTGCGCTGACATAAGGCCAGATTCTCTGTTACGGGACCGCTCTCCTCTGTCTGGGTGCCGGGGCCTAAATGTGTGACAGTGGCCTGTTCCAGTGGTGGGTGACGTGAAGCCTGATTCTCTGCTATGACATGAAGACAGATTCTGCGCTGACATAAGGCCAGATTCTCTGTTACGGGACCTCTCTCCTCTGCCTGGGTGCCTGGGCCTAAATGTGTGACAGTGGCCTGTTCCAGTGGTGGGTGACGTGAAGCCTGATTCTCTGCTATGACATGAAGACAGATTCTGCGCTGACATAAGGCCAGATTCTCTGTTACGGGACCGCTCTCCTCTGTCTGGGTGCCGGGGCCTAAATGTGTGACAGTGGCCTGTTCCAGTGGTGGGTGACGTGAAGCCTGATTCTCTGCTATGACATGAAGACAGATTCTGCGCTGACATAAGGCCAGATTCTCTGTTACGGGACCTCTCCTCTGCCTGGGTGCCTGGGCCTAAATGTGTGACAGTGGCCTGTTCCAGTGGTGGGTGACGTGAAGCCTGATTCTCTGCTATGACATGAAGACTGATTTTGCGCTGACATGAAGCCAGATTCTCTGCTATGGCATAAAGAGACTGATTCTCTGCTGACATGAAGCCAGATTATTTGCTATGGCATGAAGAGACTGATTCTCTGCTGACGTGAAGCCAGATTCCCTGCTATGGGACCTCTGTCCAATTGATATTGGTTCATTTTTATTTTTTTAATTTTAATTTTAATTCATTTCCCTATCCACATTTGTTTGCAGGGGATTTACCTACATAATGCTGCCTTTTGCAGCCCTCTAGCTGTTTTACAGCCTTTTTAGTGCCCAAAAGTTCGAATCCCCATTGACTTCAATGGGGTTCGGGTTCGGGACGAAGTTCGGATCGGGTTCGGATCCCGAACCCGAACATTTCCGGGAAGTTCGGCCGAACTTCTCGAACCCGAACATCCAGGTGTTCGCTCAACTCTAATGGGGATCTCACTATGTGAGCCTATCTGAGGTCTGATGGGTTTTCACTGTAGGTTGATATAAGATCTGATGGGGGTCTCACTATGTGGGCTGATATAGGGTCTGATGGGGGTCTCACTATGTGGGCTGATCTGAGGCCTGATATGGGTCTCACTATGGGCTTATATAAGGTCTGATGGAGGTCTCACTATGTGGGCTGATCTGAGATCTGATGGGTTCTCACTATGGGTTGATATAAGGTCTGATGGGGGTCTCACTATGTCACTGAGGCTATTCAGTGCGAATCAAATTTTTCCTGAAATTCGGATTGAATTCCACTTCATCAACTTTAATTTGCTCATCTCTAGTTGTATGTTCTAAAGCCTTTTTTGTCATGTATTAGTGGCAAAAAAAAGTATTTGCCGTTCAGCGGTGCAGTTATATGTTCTAAAGACTTTTTTAGCGTGTATTAGTGGGGAAAAAAGGGCTTATTAGCCATTGTGTGGTGAAGTGAGAGAATGACAGCCCTTTTTGGCATGTATTAGTGGCAAAAAAATATTATTTGCTCTTCAGCGGTGCAGTTATACACTCACCTAAAGAATTATTAGGAACACCATACTAATACGGTGTTGGACCCCCTTTTGCCTTCAAAACTGCCTTAATTCTACGTGGCATTGATTCAACAAGGTGCTGATAGCATTCTTTAGAAATGTTGGCCCATATTGATAGGATAGCATCTTGCAGTTGATGGAGATTTGAGGGATGCACATCCAGGGCACGATGCTCCCATTCCACCACATCCCAAAGATGGGGGCCATTTTAGTACAGTGAACTCATTGTCATGTTCAAGAAACCAATTTGAAATGATTCGAGCTTTGTGACATGGTGCATTATCCTGCTGGAAGTAGCCATCAGAGGATGGATACATGTTCTCATTCTGTTTACGCCAAATTCGGACTCATTCAACAGAAATCGAGACTCATCAGACCAGGCAACATTTTTCCAGTCTTCAACAGTCCAATTTTGGTGAGCTCGTTCAAATTATAGCCTCTTTTCCCTATTTGTAGTGGAGGTGAGTAGTACCCGATGGGGTCTTCTGCTGTTGTAGCCCATCCGCCTCAAGGTTGTGCGTGTTGTGGCTTCACAAATGCTTTGCTGCATACCTCGGTTGTAACGAGTGGTTATTTCAGTCAACGTTGCTCCTTCTATCAGCTTGAATCAGTTGACCCATTCTCTTCTGACCTCTAGCGTCCACAAGGCATTTTTGCCCACAGGACTGCTGCATACTGGATGTTTTTCCCTTTTCACACCATTCTTTGTAAACCCTAGAAATGGTTGTGCGTGAAAATCCCAGTAACTGAGCAGATTGTGAAATACTCAGACCGGCCCGTCTGGCACCAACAACCATGCCACGCTCAAAATTGCTTAAATCACCTTTCTTTCCCATTCTGACATTCAGTTTGAGTTCAGGAGATTGTCTTGACCAGGACCACACCCCTAAATGCATTGAAGCAACTGCCATGTGATTGGTTGACTAGATAATTGCATTAATGAGAAATAGAACTGGTGTTCCTAATAATTCTTTAGGTGAGTGTATTTTCTAAAGCCTTTTTTGGCGTGTATTAGTGGCAAAAAAAGTATTATTTGCCGTTGTGTGGTGAAGTGACAAAATTACAGCCTTTTTTTTGGGTGTATTAATTGTCCTTTTTATTTAATTATTTGATCTAACAGTATGTCAGACAGAGAAGTGACAGGCCCTGCACAGGGGAGGAGCAGAGGCCTAAATGTTTCTGGCGCAGACACAGATCAGCACAGAGTAAAGGGGTGTGGCAGCAGGAGTTGCAGCGAGAGGCCTGAGCTCCCAGTGTCATCTAGTGGTCATGTCTTGACCAGCAACTCAGCGGTTCTTGAATGGTTGACTCGGTCATCCACTTCGTCCCAAGTGACATCAGACACCCTCAGCCAAGTCGGTGGGTTGGTCAGACACAACCCTTAGTTGGCATGGCCCAGGAGCAGGCCCTGTGCCCTCACCTGTCCTCAACCTGCCTCTGTCCTTTACTGTTCCTTCAGCCAGAAAAGTATTATATGCTGTGGGCTCAGCTTCACTATACAGCGAGGACGAGCTACTAGAATGCAGTCAGCATCTACTGCCCAGCCAAGATCTATAGGAGAAATCCGCCACTTCCTCCGTGAGGAGGGCAAGTAGTGATGAGTAGAGTGGCGTGGGAGTTGGTATTGCGAGCTGTCAGGCTCCTGACCCAGAGACCGTTGATGAGGACGTCAGTGACGTGCAGACAGTACTCGATGATGATGTAGCCGATCACAATTGGGATTGTCACCTTGCTACTCTGTGGTCCCCTCATGCTGCTGCCACCTCTACATTATGTCACCTTGCCAGTTTGTGGCCTCATCATGCTGCTGCTGCCACCTCCACACTATGTCACCTTGCCACTCTGTGGCCTCCTTATGCTTCTGCTGCCACCTCCACACTATGCCACCTTGCCAATCTGTGGCCTCCTCATGCTGCTTCTAACTCAACACTTTGTCACTGGGCCACTCTGTGGTTTCCTCATGTTGCTGCCAACTCGGCACTATGTAAATGGCCACTCTGTGGCCTCCTCATGCTGCTGCCACCTCCACACTATGTCACCTTGCCAGTCTGTGGCCTCCTCATGCTGCTGCTAACTCAACACTATGTCACCTTGCCAGTCTGTGGCCTCCTCATGCTGCTGCTGCCACCTCCACACTATGTCACTTTGCCAGTCTGTGGCCTTTTCATGTTGCTGTTGCTGCCACCTCCACACAATGTCACCTTGCCAGTCTGTGGCCTCCTCATGCTGCTGCTAACTTAACACTATGTCTCTGGGCCTCTCTGTGGTTTCCTCATGCTGCTGCCACCTCAACACTATGTAAATGGTCCACTCTGTGGTCTCCTCACATTGCTGCTGCCACCTCCCCACTATGTCACTGGGCCACACTGTGGTCTCCTCATGCTGCTGCCACCTCCACATTATGTCACCTTGCCAGTTTGCAGCCTCCTCATGCTGCTGCTAAATTAACACTGTGCTACTGGGCCACTCTGTGGCCTCCGTATGCTGCTGATGCCACCTCCACTCTGTCATTGTGCCACTCTGTGGTCTCCTCATGCTGCCACCTCCACATTATGTCACCTTGCCAGTCTGTGGCCTCCTCATGCTGCTGCTGCCACCTTCACACTATGTCACCTTGCCACTCTGTGTCCTCCTCATGCTGCTGCTAACTCAACACTATGTCACTGGGCCACTCTGTGGCCTCCTCATGCTGCTGCCACCTCCACACTATGTCACCTTGCCACTTTGTGGCCTCCTCATGCTGCTGCTAAATCAACACTGTGTCATTGGTCAACTCTGTGGCCTCCTCATGCTGCTTCTAACTCAACACTATGTGACTGGGTCACTCTGTGGCTTTCTCATGTTGCTGCCACCTCGACACTATGTAAATGGGCCACTCTGTGGCCTCCTCATGCTGCTGCTAACTCAACACTGTGTCATTGGGCCACTCTGTTGCTTCCTCATGCTGCTGCCACCTCAACACTATGTAAATAGGCCAATCTGTTGTCTCCTTATGCTGCTGCTGCCACCTCCCCACTATGTCACTGAGCCACCCTGTCGTCTCCTTTTGCTGTTGCTAACATAACACTATGTCATAGGGACACTCTGTGGACTTCTCAAGGTGTTCTCCCACCCTACCGCCTCCATGACTGGGCCACTATTTTGCCTGTTGACATAATCATTTATTTGACCCTTCTTCTGATTTGTCAGAAGGAAGGAAAAATGAGACACACAATGGATCATGTCTGTGTTGCAGCTGTAAGGCCTGCATGGTCTCATCGGAATTAAATCAGGAGTGGGTACAAAACACAGAAGACATGCAAATATTCCATTCATGTGTCATCCCTGTTTTGGATTTTTTGGGGCTTTAGCAATACTGATGGATTACTGACCAAATGTTGACCGAGTGAAGGCGCATGCTCAACAAACAGGATCCGTTTTTAGGGGGTTATTGTTCTGACAGATCAGAGGAAGTGCAAAATAATCAGTGACATCAACACAAACTTACTGCTGACACCCTCTCCACTCTGTCACTGTCAGGTGGGCTCTACTTGTAAAAGCATTTAATAGAACAGTTTCTGTAGCCATCTATGTGGAATCAGCTGACGACGGTGTAAAAGAAGTGCGCTCTTTCATGCTACAGTAGGATCTTGGGCCTCTGCATGGTTCTTTATACCTGGCGCTAACATCAATCTGTAAGGCTGAGTTCATACTTGAGTTATTTGGTCAGTTTTGGCCCCTTAACTGCCCAAATAAGTGAAGTGTGCAGTGATTCTAAGAGCGATGCCTGTCATGTGCGTGTCATACTGACTCACAGTATTGTTTCACTACCACAGCAGACTCCCTATGAGTGTTACTGCAAGGCACAGTGTTCTACACCACTATACAGGCTCTCTGCAGCAAGGAAATAGCTGTTTTTTAACGCGATTCGCCACAAAAAATTTGCATTGAATAAATTTTTTTAGAAGAATTAGGCTAACCGGCCGAATCAAATTTTTTAGAAATTCGCTCATCTCTAATGATTATCAATCATTATCAAACAATATCTCCAGGATAAGATTGAAAGAAATCAGCCACAATTTTTTTTGGACCGGATTAGAAACCATTCATTTCTGTGCCCTTTGCAGTATCTTCTTATAGTATTAATATTTTAGCCTAACTTGCACAGCACGGTCTTTAATATGATGTGCTCTTTGCAGCAGAAAATATTCTTACATCAGAAAGTGAGCGAAAGACACAAGAAAGTATTCCCTAGTGGCCCCATTATAAAGGATATCTGCAGAAGTTTCTCTCTAAAGCAGCACCTCCTCATCTATGTCTTATTTAGCTTAGGCTATTTTTCATTTCATAGAGAAAAAACTTGTATATTTGTCTTGGTCTGTAGCCTATAGTTGGAAAGTAAAGCAAAACATCCACAGAAAATAGCTGCTTTATAGCATATTAGCATTGGCAACACTTTAGCTGGAATCAATTTTTATTTTCCTCACAAAATGTAATTACTGAGAATGCATCTATTTAATAAAGAGACTTTTCATCCAGAAAAAGGAAGCATCTGGCCCAACATATCTACTGAAATTTTAACTTAGATGCACAGTTTTAAAGGGGTTGTTTCATAAACACAAGCCAATGTCCATATGCTTTACACAGTAGATGTCAGAGGAGGTTTCTCCGGTGGGGGATTGCCGAGTGGTGATGCTTCCCTAATACTTTGTGTCACAGTGCTCCTACCTGCAATAAAATAGAAAAAGGGGAGCGTAAATGGGGCAATTGGTTCGGTGATGGGACAAGGAGAGTAGGAGAATGAGAGAAAGAGTGGGGATTGGAAGGAGGGAGGACTAGGAATGGGTGAAAAAAGAGAAGGGGGGTTTTAGGGGGAAGGGATGAAGAGGAAATAGGGGCCAAGGGTAATGAATACTGTCGCTCCCTGGGGTTAGGCTCTGTAGTTTGTGAAATAAGTATAATCCAGACTTGGTGAAGTTTAATGTTTTTTCTTGAATAAACTTGTGTAATCCAAACAATACTTGATCTTTCTCTTGGCGCTAGCAGGTTAGGGATAAACTGGCAAGTAAACTGTATTACTTTGCTTTATCTTTCTGCTTCTGTGCTAATCTCTGGCTTCAGTCTGGTTCCTATGAGCTTCAGTTACTGTTTCTTATGAGAGTAAGGTATTATGTGACCTGTTTTGGTGAGTAGGGGTCTTTGGCTCCGTTTTGCCTCTCAAAGGTAGCAAGTCTTTTTATATATCAGGAATGTGCTGCTCTATGAGCTACTTTCCCAATGCTCCTGCAGCAGTGCTACTTCACTCTCTCGCTCCAACTCTTCACTTCTTCATTCTAGACTCAACTATATCTTCGTCCAACTGCTCCCTTGGTAGGAAGCAGGAATAGCCCACTTTTGCCCAAAAGGGAGAGAATGGAATGGTACATTCCATTCTATCTAAAGGTACTCTCTGCCAGATACACTGCCATTTGCTTGACAACCAGGCACAGTACTGTACATGATCAGTTTTATAACTATATTATTAAAGCACAATATCATATGACCTGGAAATAAATACATAGGCTTCTTACTTACACTTTGTAACACTAGTAGCCACCATTTTAGGCAAAAAATTATTCATTACAACAAAGCAAGAGGAAATTAGTTTTTGTGGTGAATCGATTTTTTACCTGAAATTCATATCGAATTTCACTTTGATTCTGTCAACACTATTCATAACAATACACCTAGGTCCATCATAACACCATAATAATACACATAGGTCCACCATAAAAATACCCTTAGGTCCATCATAACACCATAATAATATACTTAGGCCCAATATAACAATATGCATAAGCTCATTATAACAACATGCCAGTAGGCATAGGCTTACCATACCATCACAAAAATATGCATAGCATAACATTGTAACAACATAGGCCCACCATAACAATACACATAGGTTTACTATAATTCTGCAACAATACACATAGACTCACTATAACAGTAACTCGAAAAATTTGAATATTGTGCAAAGTTAATTTATTTCAGTAATGCAACTTAAAAGGTGAAATTAATATATGAGATAGACTCATTACATGCATAGCGAGATATTTCAAGCCTTTATTTGTTATAATTTGGATGATTATGGCTTACAGCTTATGAAAACCCAAAAGTCACAATCTCAGGTACCCTTTGCTAGGGAGTATGGATTAATTAGCTGACTAGAGTGTGACACTTTGAGCCTAAAATATTAAACCTTTTCACAATATTCTAATTTTAAGTTGCATTACTGAAATAAATGAACTTTTGCACGATATTCTAATTTTTCGAGTTTCACCTGTAGGTCCACTATAACAATACACATAAGCCCACCTTAGCACCATAACAATATGCAAAGATCCACCATAATACAATAACAGTACACGTAGGCTCACATTTAGTAAAATGATTGCACTTTACATGTATTGTAAAATGTAATTAAAATCTGAATCATTTCTGACACAAAATGTAACAAGTTTTAAACATAATTATGGTACAAACGCAAAAAAGAGTAATCCATTGAGCCTTATTCTGTGAGGGGTGTGGTTTAGCTAGAAAGTGGTGTGGTCATAAAAGGGGGTGTGGTCTAACATGTGAAAATTTGCACCAAAAGTTTGGCACAACATTATTTTATTAAGGAAACCAACCAGTCAAATAAACCTGCCTAACCATGCATAAAATGAATCACCCAGCATGAGCCACTATGATAATTATGAGCATCCTTAGAATTCCTAAGGGGATAATGGCAAATAATGGGCAGAGGTACATTTTTACTAGATTCATAATTGCAACCTTTTGCAGAAACTCGTAAAAAGGACATAAGTGTACTTCAGTCACCTGGTTCAAACTGATGGAACCTTTGTAATAAATATGATTAGATTTTAGACTGAAAATTCATAAGTATTTCTTGTGACAAATGTAAAGCATGCCGTGCAACATTTTCTAAATATGTCACAAAGAAAGAAGAACCCATGACAGACAATCCAAAAATGAGAACAAAAAGTTTAATGTTAATACATTACCCTCTAAGTTCACGCTGTATACATTTTAGAAAGAATTACTAAATCTGCTACATAGTCTACACATATTTCATTCAGTGTATTGTCAACATAGAACACGAAAAACTACAGTGTCCGTCATTTACATCAGTTTACAACACATCGCTTAAACATAGACATCTGTTTGTAGCCTCACTTCTGGGAACCTATCCCTAAATGTCTTACTGTGCATGTCTAGTTTCCTGCTGCATCCAATATTCATCTACCCATATGGCATTAAGCCCAATAACAGTCAGGCATAGCTGAACCCAAGAGTATAGATGTCAAAGACTGATGGTCGCAAGAAAACAGAGAGCAGGACAGTGAACAATTACATTTTTCAGTTGAACCAGCATCTTTTCCTGGCTTGTGTCACTGCAATAACCTGCACAGAGCCAACAAAAGCAAATCGAAAATAATGTTCACAGAGAACAATACTGGATGAAGAAGTCGCAGTCCACGACATGTTATCTCATCAAATCCATGATTTGCCAAAATTACTTTTAAATAATGTCTTTTTATTTAACATAAAAGAGTTTTGACATTCTGTAGTGCTAGGCAGTCACTCAGTTTGATCAATTACTGCAGAATGATGCAATGATGAATCTGTGACACATACTCAAAGACAAAAATAATAATAATGCACCCAGGTAGAAATATCATATAGTTGCAGAACTCTGTGTGCAGTTATGTCTCTGTAGGGAGATATCTAAATGATTACTTATTTGGTCTAAACAAGAGACAGGGTATTGCCACAAGAGGGTGTAAAAATGCTTCCCCATTGCCCTATAAAAAGGCTCTCAGGGGCTACTTTTGGGTAGTGTACCTCTTGGTGAGAGATTGTTGACTGCTAGACATCTCTCTATGATGCACTCAAAGACATTTTGCCCAGTTGACAGACTTTGGTGTAAATCATTGGACTTAGAGAAGCAGTTTGGTTGTTTTACAATTTGCCCACCATCTAGGCCATTGGTGACCTAGCTGTTAGGAAGTGTTGGGAGCTGTGATTACGTGAGGAACACATACACAGTTAACAAGTTCTGGACGGTAAAGACAAACAACCAGTTACGAGGATCATTTAATCTGCCAAAAAGCACAAGCAGCTTCCAGAGTTTTGTTGTCTAGCATCCAGATTGCATTATACACCTGTGTCTTTGCCTGATTTGATGATCAGTGGAGCCATTACATACAGTATGATAGTTGGTTGACCCTAGCAGTGATATGATAGACGCTAACAGCTCGTGTAACCACATGTGCTGCTTCTCATGGCAGGGCTTCCAACAATCATTTTTCAGCTGGATAATGCCCACCTACACACACCAAGTTTTTCTCCGGGATGTCTCCCTCAGATTACAACACTTCCTTGGCCTTCCTGCACACCCAATTTATTGCCAATCAAGCATTTATGGGACCAGTTGGAATGCCAGCTTCGGCAACCTACGAGTATGCAGAATCTACAGGCCCAGCTGCAACATGTGCCACAGGATGTCATAAGAACCTGTATGCCTTCATGTCCAACAGTATCTCATCTTGTATTCAGGCTACAGGCAGCTATCACGGCCACGGTTCTGGCCGTGACTCTTTGGGGGCCGCATACAGTTGCCCGCGGTTTGGGTTGTTGTTTCAACCGCAGCTTGAGGCTTGATGTAGTTTGCCTCAAGTGCGGTTGCCGCGGACAACAGGTATGTGTGCGGTCCCTTTGGAGTTTGTGTGTCTGTTTGTATGCACTTATGTATGTCTGTGTGCACTCTGTCTTATGTTTGGTGTGCACTGACATCTTCCCCTCACTGTGGTTGCCCGTGGCAACGTTTGGTTGTAGGGTGTACATGTGGTGGCAGTGCCCCGGCCTTCGGGCTGACTCCCAGGACACGGTTGCCACCCATGTCGTTGCTTGCGGCAACAGCCACAGTGTGACTTAGGTGTTGGACACTTTCCCTTTAAGTTGATGTCTTCCCTTCCCTGGTGTTGGAAGGGTTAACTTCCTTCCTAGTGTGTGTGCACTGGGTGTGTCCGATTGTGGGTGTGGCTGCATGGGATATAAAGCCTCAGTTAAGACATGATGTCTGAGGGGTACTCCAGCCTTGTTGTAAGCTGGAGGAACTCTCCTGGTCACATTTCCATCTGCCACTGAGGGCCACCCTTGTGGTCATATATTGTGATACACCATGTTATGTGATGTTCAGTTGATATTTTCCTGTTGTATATTGGTGCAGCTATGGATCTGGGCTCCTGTGTGTGGTTGTGTGTTTGCTGGGTTCATTGAATGTTGTGTGGACTTCAGCTTGCCTGCACAGGGATCCAGTCAGCAAGGCTGTGGCAGGTAAGTGGAACTTGTTCACATTACCTGCCATATCCATAGGACTGTTTGTGTTCCCCTTTTTCCCAGCAGCTTGGCCAGTGAGACTCCTCTTCCTTCGTGTCCAGAAGGAACAGGTCGTCTTACCCTGCTCCTAGGTGAGGGCCATCTTGAGGGCTAGCAGGGACTTCTAGGTTCCGGAGCATGAGCCCTCCTACCATCAAGGTTGGCTCATGTAGCTAGGAGTCAGGGTCAGGTTAGGGATGCGTTTAGGAGGTGACCTGCTCCCTAATCCTGTCGTCCTGGTCGAGCAGCGACCATCATCTCTGTACACCGCACGGCTGAGGGTTTTCCCCATCCTCAGCCGTGACAGCAGCCCACCAGGGTGCTAAAGCCATCTTTCAATTGTACGGTTTTCCACAATAAACGTATCCTTTTCTTCTAATATTGTAGTCACCTACGTATATATCATCATTACATTCACACATAGCAAGTTTCATTCAATTCCAACAACTCCTTCTTGGTGCATTACTTTTTTTTGTCAGTTAGTGTATTTTGCAAATATTTCAAATCGATGCTAAAAATAATAAAAAGCTTAAGTACAATTAACTTGACAAGGATTACACATTAAAAACAATCTATACATATTTAAATTTCCTTGTGCCTACTGAGCCTAATTTACTACACCCTGTACAGAATTATTAGGCAAATGAGTATTTTGACCACATAATCCTCTTTATGCATGTTGTCTTACTCCAAGCTGTATAGGCTCGAAAGCCTACTACCAATTAAGCATATTAGGTGATGTGCATCTCTGTAATGAGAAGGGGTGTGGTCTAATGACATCAACACCCTATATCAGGTGTGCATAATTATTAGGCAACTTTCTTTCCTTTGGCAAAATGGGTCAAAAGAAGGACTTGACAGGCTCAGAAAAGTCAAAAATAGTGAGATATCTTGCAGAGGGATGCAGCACTCTTAAAATTGCAAAGCTTCTGAAGCGTGATCATCGAACAATCAAGCGTTTCATTCAAAATAGTCAACAGGGTCGCAAGAAGCGTGTGGAAAAACCAAGGCGCAAAATAACTGCCCATGAACTGAGAAAAGTCAAGCGTGCAGCTGCCAAGATGCCACTTGCCACCAGTTTGGCCATATTTCAGAGCTGCAACATCACTGGAGTGCCCAAAAGCACAAGGTGTGCAATACTCAGAGACATGGCCAAGGTAAGAAAGGCTCAAAGACGACCACCACTGAACAAGACACACAAGCTGAAACGTCAAGACTGGGCCAAGAAGTATCTCAAGACTGATTTTTCTAAGGTTTTATGGACTGATGAAATGAGAGTGAGTCTTGATGGGCCAGATGGATGGGCCCGTGGCTGGATTGGTAAAGGGCAGAGAGCTCCAGTCCGACTCAGACGCCAGCAAGGTGGAGGTGGAGTACTGGTTTGGGCTGGTATCATCAAAGATGAGCTTGTGGGGCATTTTCGGGTTGAGGATGGAGTCAAGCTCAACTCCCAGTCCTACTGCCAGTTTCTGGAAGACACCTTATTCAAGCAGTGGTACAGGAAGAAGTCTGCATCCTTCAAGAAAAACATGATTTTCATGCAGGACAATGCTCCATCACACTCGTCCAAGTACTCCACAGCGTGGCTGGCAAGAAAGGGTATAAAAGAAGAAAATCTAATGACATGGCCTCCTTGTTCACCTGATCTGAACCCTATTGAGAACCTGTGGTCCATCATCAAATGTGAGATTTACAAGGAGGGAAAACAGTACACCTCTCTGAACAGTGTCTGGGAGGCTGTGGTTGCTGCTGCACGCATTGTTGATGGTGAACAGATCAAAACACTGACAGAATCCATGGATGGCAGGCTTTTGAGTGTCCTTGCAAAGAAAGGTGGCTATATTGGTCACTGATTTGTTTTTGTTTTGTTTTTGAATGTCAGAAATGTATATTTGTGAATGTTGAGATGTTATATTAGTTTCACTGGTAAAAATAAATAATTGAAATGGGTATATATTTGTTTTTTGTTAAGTTGCCTAATAATTATGCACAGTAATAGTCACCTGCACACACAGATATCCCCCTAAAATAGCTAAAACTAAAAACAAACTAAAATCTACTTCCAAAAATATTCAGCTTTGATATTAATGAGTTTTTTGGGTTCATTGAGAACATGGTTGTTGTTCAATAATAAAATTAATCCTCAAAAATACAACTTGCCTAATAATTCTGCACTCCCTGTATTAATATTTAATGCTTTTGGTACTTTTCCTTGACAGTTACACAGCATTCTGTAGCAAATAATGTTTCAGCATTGTATGAATTATTGCAGTATGTAGAGCAACAGGGACTTGTGACCCACAGCACAATAGTCGGGGATGGGGTTTGATTGGTACTCAGAGGCCTAACAAAGTTCCTCAGTCTTATCATAAGTATTTGCCTGCTAGGTCAGGCCAACAGCAATGACCTTATAAATTGCCACCATAGACAGAGGGGGTAGAATTGTGCTAAATGGCAGCACCTCAACTGCATTCCAGTTTCAAATTATTTGATCTTTCAGAAAATAGTGGAAATATTAAAATATAATTTTTATTACATATCTAATAAAACAACTATAATATAATGTCCAACCTAAGTAAATGCTTTGTTGTTCTACAATTTTTTCGGGTTGTCAGGGAAGGATAAATTACCAGCAAATGATCATTGTATTCTGTGGGTACCCAAGTATAGTGGTCAGTGTCCCACTGAGTGTGTATTCTTCAACAAACAGTAAAGAGGACCGTACCATATGATACACCTTGTCACAGTATCTGTAGAATGGGTCCACCAGTGTAGAGATTGTGTCCCATCCACCTAATCTCTCTCAGTGCAGGTTATTGGAGGCTGTATATCGAGGGTTAACACACAGCCTCCATCTTTAGTGATAATCACCTACCACCAGTATACCACCAATGTGCGTTTTAGGTACTGTTAAAACAAGTTTAATCTGGGTTAGCAGATAACCACCACTTATCGTTGATGATCATCACTGTCCAGTATCGCTGTCCCCAATTATGCACTACAGTATATACTGACTAGTGTCTGTAGGAGGATGGCCCAATATGGTGTAACCTCTCCCCAATCTTGTCCTGACCCAACATGTTTCATCCAAAGCAGATTCATCAGAGGATGTTCTCTGTAGGAATGGAGTTCATGAGGAGACATGAAGTACAGAGAGGAGGTGGGTGTGTGGATAATGAGCAGCAGCACTTGTATGTAGTCTCCATTACCACAGCCCCACATTATTACAGTCTGTCTTGTCCATCCTCAATACTTCATATCTCCTCAAGAACTCCATTCATACAGAGATTCAGCTGAAGATCTTATCAGCTATATTCAGGATCATAATCCCTGACAAGTAGAGTAGAGAGGAGGATGAGGCAGCTTTTTACCTCTGTGTTGTGAAGTAACTTGTCCTGCTGTGTGATTAGGACAGGTTTTGTTTGTACTAATAAGACAGTGGTCATTTTATTTCCCCTAATGATTGCTCCCTAGACAAAAAAAGCTGTTATCATTAATGAAAGGTATTTGGGAATATACACTGCTCAAAAAAATAAAGGGAACACTTAAACAACACAATGTAACTCCAAGTCAATCACACTTCTGTGAAATCAAACTGTCCACTTAGGAAGCAACACTGAGTGACAATCAATTTCACATGCTGTTGTGCAAATGGGATAGACAACAGGTGGAAATTATAGGCAATTAGCAAGACACCCCCAATAAAGGAGTGGTCCTGCAGGTGGTAACCACAGACCACTTTTCAGTTCCTATGCTTCCTGGCTGATGTTTTGGTCACTTTTTAATGCTGGCGGTGCTTTCACTCTAGTGGTATCATAAGACGGAGTCTACAACCCACACAAGTGGCTCAGGTAGTGCAGCTTATCCAGGATGGCACATCAATGCGAGCTGTGGCAAGAAGGTTTGCTGTGTCTGTCAGCGTAGTGTCCAGAGCATGGAGGCACTACCAGGAGACAGGCCAGTACATCAGGAGTTGTGGAGGAGGCCGTAGGAGGGCAACAACCCAGCAGCAGGACCGCTACCTCCGCCTTTGTGCAAGGAGGAACAGGAGGAGCACTGCCAGAGCCCTGCAAAATGACCTCCAGCAGGCCACAAATGTGCATGGGTCTGCTCAAACGGTCAGAAACAGACTCCATGAGGGTGATATGAGGGCCCGACGTCCACAGGTGGGGGTTGTGCTTACAGCCCAACACCGTGCAGGACGTTTGGCATTTGCCAGAGAACACCAAGATTGGCAAATTCGCCACTGGCGCCCTGTGCTCTTCACAGATGAAAGCAGGTTCACACTGAGCACATGTGACAGATGTGACAGAGTCTGGAGACGCCATGGAGAACGTTCTGCTGCCTGCAACATCCTCCAGCATGACCGGTTTGGCATTGGGTCAGTAATGGTGTGGGGTGGCATTTCTTTGGAGGGCCACACAGCCCTCCATGTGCTCGCCAGAGGTAGCCTGACTGCCATTAGGTACCGAGATGAGATCCTCAGACCCCTTGTGAGACCATATGCTGGTGCGGTTGGCCCTGGGTTCATCCTAATGCAAGACAATGCTAGACCTCATGTGGCTGGAGTGTGTCAGCAGTTCCTGCAAGACGAAGGCATTGATGCTATGGACTGGCCCGCCCATTCCCCAGACCTGAATCCAATTGAGCACATCTGGGACATCATGTCTCGCTCTATCCACCAACGTCACGTTGCACCACAGACTGTGCAGGAGTTGGCAGATGCTTTAGTCCAGGTCTGGGAGGAGATCCCTCAGGAGACAGTCCGCCACCTCATCAGGAGCATGCACAGGCGTTGTAGGGAGGTCATACAGGCACGTGGAGGCCACACACACTACTGAGCCTCATTTTGACTTGTTTTAAGGACATTACATCAAAGTTGGATCAGCCTGTAGTGTGTTTTTCCACTTTAATTTTGAGTGTGACTCCAAATCCAGACCTCCATGGGTTAAAAAAATAGATTTCCATTTTTTTTTTTGTGTGATTTTGTTGTCAGCACATTCAACTATGTAAAGAACAAAGTATTTCAGAAAAATATTTAGTTAATTCAGATCTAGGATGTGTTATTTTTGTGTTCCCTTTATTTTTTTGAGCAGTGTATTTATAATAAAGTCATATTTAAGTGTTTTTTTATTTTCTTAATTCTTGGAGAACTCCTTAAAGACCGAAAGAGTCCATGTCCTTAAGAGATTTAAGGGTTGTCCATTTTTTTTTCAGATTCAACTGGAAATGATAAAGTAATAAAAAAAGTTACCTTTACTTCTTTCACCAGCTCCGATTCAGCATCACCGCTCAGGCATCTTCTTATGCTGCATCAAGTGATGCATTCTTTGACTGCAATGATGATGTTCCATACACTGCTACAGCCAATCACTGACCTCAGCGGTCTAGCATGATATACTGCTGAGATCAGTGACTGTAGCGGTATATGGAACATCATCACTGTAGCCTATGAATATGTCACTGGTTGCAGCACGGGAAGATGACATAGTGGGTGCATTAGATCGGAGCAGGTGCAGGAAAGGAAAGGTACATTTTTTTAAATTATTTTTTTTACCAGCTCCTCGTCACTTCGGTAAAATTAAATAAAATTAAAAAAAAAACCTCAGATGAACCCCTTTAATGATGATTATATTCTAGTTAATAACTAGCAACAAATCGTTTATTGAGATACTTTCAACATTTTTAAATAGCAAAACTGGATTAAACCATAGCTGCTTTGAAGATGGGGAATTTATTGACATTTTACCTACTGTATGTGAATTATGTGGTTTCAATACATGTGTCTATTAATACAAATTTCATTTAAGGAATATAATTAATACAGCCATCTGAGGCTGGGTGCCTGAAGGGGTAGTTCGAAATAATATGCTTGTGTCTCTTTGACCTTTTGCTTTATTTACACTTTGGCTCCTAATGACTTCTAAGGTATAGGATAGAAAATCAATTAAACCAGCATAATTGAAGTCAAAGATGGTATACTATTAACCTCAGTCATTGTTGACAAAGACAAGAAAACTGTAGTTACAATACAAGAGAAGCCCTATGTGTGGACAGCAAAGGATAAGTACAGTAGCTACCTGTGACAGATACATCATGCAAATGTAATGTGTTATAGAATGAAAATTATGCCTTACTTATTTTGGCATAACATTACCAGTTAAATGATTATTAATAAAGCTATATCTGCATCTATAATTATAGGCTTATATGACCACAAAAGGATATAATTAAAAACATAAGAGATATATATTTTGTAATGAAAAATTGGGATTTATTTAATAGGCATAAAAATTATATGAAATTACCTATTTGATACCATGTGTAGGAAGGCGCAAGGGTCCATCGTTGATGGAAGGTATGTGTCACAGAGGTTCCTGGCCTCGGTGAAGTAAGAGCAGGTATTTTCAGGTGTCAGCGGCAGCTAAAGCTGATTGACACTTTGCTATTTTCGTATGCCTGTATAGCTGATCCAGGATGGCTCTTACTGGGAGTAGTCAAAGTGATGGATGGGTGACTACACCCCACGTTCCAGGCCGGGTCTTGACTGGCCTATAAAAAACCCAGTCAGCAGTGTCAGCTGGGAGTGATTACCTCTCTCTGACAGAGGAGCCCTGGCAATCGCTGGTGTGGAAACTGAGCTCTGTGCTGGGCTGAAAAGCTGAGACCCGTGTATTGGGAGAGCAGGCCACCTAAAGCCTGCATTTTGACTGCTGGAGGCAGAACTGCCGACAAGGTGACGTTGTTTTGTTATGCACGAACTTTCTACTTGGTGTAAACAAACACCAACCTTGCAAAGAGTGTTTTTCTTTGACCTTATGTGTGAATAAACACGGACATTTGAATTACGAACTTGTACTTTGCCTCTGTACTGCACCCGCTTATCCCAACTACCAGAGCGAATCCCCACACATGACAGAACCACAAAGTAGAACTAATTTATTTTACTGTAAAAGTTATTAATTTCAGCTTGACTCCCAAGCATGTGCTGTGGGTCTCTACTTGTCAGAGGAGGAGAGTGCAACCTTACATACTCTGCATCCTCTGACAAGTAGAGAAGAAGCATCAACTGAGGGGATTAATGTGCATCCCAAATTGAAGCTAGCAGGTCAAGACACAGCACATCATTGTCTAGCACAGTTCGATTTACTAGGAGAACACAGCTGTAGATGTTGAACAAGAAAAGTAGCGGGCGTTCTGTGACCAAAAGTTATCTCAACAAATACAAAATATTTCTAAAGATTTTTTTTCTTTAAATTGGCTCATAGCAAGGGCATATAATCAATAAAGAATCTTTACTCACCTTTTAAATTTACTAGCGTTAACACTCTAGTTCAGTCTAATCCAAGTGGGCCTGCAGCGGGAAGTTGCCATGCTTGCAGATGTAACTGCTAATGCCACTGATTAGCAGCATCAGTCTTGAGAACTATGGGCTGTATGTGACTGCTGTAGGCCCAGAGGGGACTTAAATAGCAGGGACTAGAACAGCGCAACAATTAAATTGTAAAAAAAAATTCTTTATTTTATGCATGTTGTGTTTTGTCGATTTTTTTTTTATTCAGAAAACATTTCAATTGATAAATTACTTATTTTAATATGCTCTTTGCATTTATTAATAGCATTTTCCCAGGATAGGCCCTTTAACTGTGCATACTGGCATTAAACTCCTATTGCTTTTGATAAATACCCAACTTGGCACAAAGATTGTTACGGTAAATTGTGATTATTTAACAGTGGTACAGAGTACATACAGCGGTACCTGGTTTCTTTTTTGATGGTACTAAGAATATATTTCTGTGATGAAGTACAAAGTTCTACGCTGTCAAAAGAGACCTCATTTTCATAGTTGGTTAGGTCCTCATGGTTTTCGATCATACCATCTGTTGAAACAATTAGTCAGAATAAGCTACAGTTTTTGATAGATAAGCAACATGGGTATTTTTTGCAAACAATTGAACATTTGGAGCTAAAATTTAATCAGTATGAATTATTATCACATCTGTTTCATATTTCTTGTTCATGGCCAACTTATGGTTCACGTCTCCCATGGTAAGGAACACACTGTTAACAAGTTATAGCAAAAACATGTAAATCTAGACTGTAATTATGTGAATCATAAGTCAAAATTACCATAGACATTACCAATATTTTAAGAAAAGATAACATTTCTAAGGTCTGTTTTTTTATGCTATAGATAGTATTAAAAATATATATACTGTAAATAAATAGAAAACAATTTTTTTTTTTGAATTGTTGGCTGTTTTTCCAGGCCTTTTCGCAGTCCAGTCCTTTGGCAGTCCTATGTCACTGAAAAAATAAATAAAAACTATTGTCCTTCTTTAGCTGTCCATCCTGAGATAAAACTTCTATATACAGTTGCAAGAAAAAGTATGTGAACCCTTTGGAATGATATGGATTTCTGCACAAATTGGTCATAAAATGTGATCTGATCTTCATAGACAATCACAGTCTGCTTAAACTAATAACACACAAAGAATTTTACCATGTTACCACTTTACCATGTTTTTATTGAACACACCATGTAAACATTCACAGTGCAGGTGGAAAAAGTATGTGAAGCCCTAGACTAATGGCATCTCCAAGAGCTAATTAGAGTGAGGTGTCAGCCAACTGGAGTCCAATCAATGAGATGAGATTGGAGGTGTTGGTTACAGCTGCCCTGCACTATAAAAAACACACACCAGTTCTGGGTTTGCTTTTCACAAGAAGCATTGTCTGATGTGAATGATGCCTCGCACAAAAGAGCTCTCAGAAGACCTACAATTAAGAATTGTTCACTTGCATAAAGCTGAAAAGGGTTATAAAAGTATCTCCAAAAGCCTTGCTGTTCATCAGTCCACGGTAAGACAAATTGTCTATAAATGGACACAGTTCAGCACTGCTGCTACTCTCTCTAGGAGTGGCCTTCCTGTAAAGATGACTGCAAGTGCATAGCGCAGACTGCTCAATGAGGTGAAGAAGAATCCTAGAGTGTCAACTAAAGACTTACAAAAGTCTCTGGCATATGCTAACATCCCTGTTAGTGAATCTACGATACGTAAAACACTAAACAAGAATGGATTTCATGGAAGGATACCACAGAGGAAGCCACTGCTGTCCAAAAAAACCATTGCTGCACGTTTACAGTTTGCACAAGAGCACCTGGATGTTCCACAGCAGTACTGGCAAAATATTCTGTGGACAGATGAAACCAAAGTTGAGCTGTTTGGAATAAACACACAACACTATGTGTGGAGAAAAAGAGGCACAGCACACCAACATCAAAACCTCATCCCAACTGTGAAGTATGGTAGTGGGGGCATCATGGTTTGGGGCTGCTTTGCTGCATCAGGGCCTGGACGTATTGTTATCATCGAAGGAAAAATGTATTCCTAAGTTTATCAAGACATTTTGCAGGAGAACTTAAGGCCATCTGTCCACCAGCTGAAGCTCAACAGAAGATGGGTGTTCCAACAGGGCAACAACCCAAAGCATAGAAGTAAATCAACAACAGAATGTTTTAAACAGAAGAAAATACATCTTCTGGAGTAGCCCAGTCAGAGTCCTGACATCAACCCGATTAAGATGCTGTGGCATGTCCTCAAGAAAGCGATTCACACCAGACATCCCAAGAATATTGCTGAACTGAAACAGTTCTGTAAAGAGGAATGGTCGAGAATTACCAAGGATAAAAGCCAGCATTAGGGCATATGGGCCTTGGAATATAACCAGCCAGAACAACTGAAGAATAGAACAGCCTAGTCTGGAGAGTTGATTTTACCCTCTGAGTATCTTGCAAAGGACATTTGTCTGCCATCTATAAAGAGCCTGCTAATTAGTTTATTGCTTCAATGTGGAACTGAACTGAACTGTTGTTCCAGTAAAGCCAAGTTTGGTTCACCATACCAACTGTGTACCTCAATTATTACAACTAGAAATCGGTGTGCCACCGTTACAGGCACTGGCGTCACGTTTCTTAAAGGGACCTTGCCCCAGACACATAAAATATCTGCAACATCCAGGGCACCTCATCCACCACCAGGCCTGGTCCCTAAATACAGAGTGTGCCTCAGAGGACTCCTGTGTCAGCCTCTCCTTCACTGCTGTACGCCTGCCCAGGGTCATCCTTTAGAACTGTGAGTAACCCTCGTTTGCCATTAACCGTGACCTCACAATTGCGATACCCTGCAGGTCTGGCGTGCTGCATATGAAACAGGGTGTTTTCTGTGTTGCAAGGGTATTTTAGTGGTTCTTTCCCTTTAATTATTACCTTTTAATGTAGTGAGCTAGTGATATTACTTGGTAATGTTAGCTAGTGAGCAGGCATAAAACCCTATTGTTCTCTGTGTCAGATGACCACCAAGCCATACTCCTTAGTGGTTAACTCAGGACATGTGTACTGCACTCTGGAGAACGTTTAGGTGGGGTCACTAGAAGATGTAAAGGATAGATACATGTAACAGAGCTTAAATCTCCAAGGAAGACATCATGTAGGAAGATGTCTGTGACTAGCCCTCTTTGTATTCACCATTGAGTGTCAGCCATGTTGGTGCTGCGAGCTGGCCAGTGAGGAGCGTGGCAGTTGATTACAGGTTGTGATTTTTTTTATTTTTTTTTATTTTACTCTGTATGTGATCTGTCCATAAATTTATTTAGTAAGCTTTTCATTCACTTTTTTAAGCCCATTGTATTCCTGTATATTATGGTGGGTTTACATGGAGCGAGAAGAAGGTGTTCCTTCCCAACAACCGGCTGCTAGTTCAGTGGGGGTGAAGCTCTGTATTTACATGCAGCAATCACCTTCACAGTATGGGAATAAGCGGTCGCTACTGCCATAGCTTGTACTCATACAGCTGCACTATTTCTGGGCAGCAGAGTGCTGTTTAGACAGCATGATTTTCTGTTAAGAAATGATAATTTACTTGACTGCAGGAACAACAGTTTCACTCAATGAACAAGCGTTTCACTCGTTGATCAGGTGATCGGCTGCACCTTTAGATGGGCAGATTGTCAGAAACGAGGGTTCATAGGAACTTTCATCTTTAATAATCTGCCAGACTATCCGGTGGTGTAAACCCACCATTAGCACACACTGTAAAACACCATGCTAAAGGTCCACACAATGAAGGAAGATAAAGAGTTAGGGCAGAAAGTAGAGAACATGGAGTGAGTTCAAAGATATTACATCTAAAAAAAATCCACCCATTTTTTGTAAAAGAAATTGCATAGAATATTTACATATTGCCTGTTAATTCTGCACAATCTTCTATATTTTATAAGGTATTCCCCCTTGTTTGCCAAGTCTTTTGTGCTGTTCGCACAGAGGTGTTGTCCATAAATACTGTAGGCTGCTGATAGAGAGTCATGTGACCAGGTGATGTCTCCAGCATTCAGATACACTGGACCTGCCATCTGCACTTGTTCTGTTGGGAGTTTAAATTCAGGTGCATTTTGTTTAAACAGAGGAGACATCACATAGAGGTGTTTGCCTGGTCAAATGATGCCCCATCAGCAGCCATCTTGTGGAAAGGACCTTTATGTGGGGACATGTCATATGGAATATAGCAAACAGCACAGAATATCAACAAAGGCTATATTAATAGGTGACAAAGTTATTTTACATGCACATTTGTTACAAGTAACCAGAAAGTGGCCAGCTCCTTTAAGTGATTGAGTAAAAAAAATGCAGTAATAACCCAATTTATTTAGCTACAGTACATACATAATTGTATGTGTAAAAATTGTAATTAGTGATGTTTCAGGTATTTTCATCCTCCAAAAATGTGTCCTTTGTGACCTCGATGAGACTCGTAGGATCCCAAATTGTCTGTGAGGACAGGATGTCAGTTGCTCTATTCATTTCTATAAATGACTTGATGTCAGTCAAATAGGAATGAATAGAGAAGTCGGCTTCAGTTCCACACAGCAGACGTGGTGCATCACAAGTTTCATTGGGGGTCATATGGGGCAACAACTGCAACTATCAGAGGATGAAAATACATCAATAAAAGACTAAATACGTTTTTTACACAACCGACTTTGCTATTCTACAACATTTAATGGTACTAGGGACCAAACATTTTAAAAGTGCCTCTTTAAGCTTAGATACATAAAACCAGAAAACCCTGTTCAACTTGTTATCCTGAAGTTTGATCCAGATAAAAACAAAAGAAACCCATGAGGTAGAGGGCAATTTTCCTCATTTGTGTTTGAGTTTCCCAGTGTACACTAAGATTTTTTCTGAATTAAGGGAGATTTTAATGAGTTCTGATTCTAATATAAACTTGCTCTTCATAATTCTTTAATTCTATGCTGCTAAGTGATTATACTGTGCATCATAAAATACTTTGAGGTAGCCCCTCTATACTTCCTTAGGCTTTAAATTGTCCATAAATTTACTGTCTGTAACAAAACACCTTTTCTTTTAGCTTCTTGTTTTTCGCTAAGGCAGGTTTTAGTAAAATGCTACCATGAGCACAAATGATAAATTACAGATCTATTCTAATGAAGTTTTCACAGAAAAGCCTGTTGAAATGGATGACATTCCATACATCACTAACATGAATTCACATATTTAATGTCATTGGAATTATGGATTCTCATTTTTCTAGACACCATAGTAGGAAAAAAAACTACTAAATCTGTTAATGTATAAAAATCTAAAGCAAAAAACAGCATTTAATTGTATAAACATAGTTGGATTTTAACAAACTATTCCAGAAACATAAAGAATAATTCCTAAAGCTTAGGCAATGATTTTCCGTAGAATGATCAGATATAAAAATGCAATAGCCTAGATGAAATTTTCCCATTAAAAAATAATTACGGTAATAGTAATTATAAAAAGAAATACTGGAATTTAGCAATATAACTTAAAGGGTTATTCCGGTTATAACAAGTCATCATAAATAAAAGATTGCTGGGGGTCTTACCACTGGGACCTTAACAGATCATGAGAATGGGGGCCCTGTATCCTGTGGAGCCCCCTGAAATGGACGGAGCGGCTGTTTGGAAAAGTGCACCGTCTCTCCGTTAATTTTCCTATAAATAGGGGATAACTTGTTATAACCACAATACCCATTTATTTTCATATGTTGGGGGGGGCAGATACAGTTCTGTTATAGATGGTTTGCTGGGCTGTGCTTAGTTAATGAGGCAATAATTTCAATCTACAAGGCAAGCACTCAAAATATCATGGATCAGGCACTATTTCAGGGATGGCCAACCTGTGGCTCTCCAGCTGTTGTAAAACTACAATTCCCACCATGCCATGCTGTAGACTGATAGCTGTAGGCAGTCTGGGCATGCTGGGAGTTGTAGTTTTGCAACAGCTGGAGAGCCTCAGGTTGGCCAGCCCTGCACTATTTAATACTAATAGTACAGGGTATCACAATAATAACATCACTTAAAATATATAGCATATAACGCTACAACACTAGAATTCGATAAAAATTCGATAAGAATAATTAAAAAAATCGTAAAAAAATCGTAGAGGGATAAGGTGCAAGATAAGTTCCTGTCGAAATAAATTATATCAGTAGATGTCCTTATTAGTGCATCTGGTATTAGCGCTGAAATATTGGCCGCCTGCACGCTTTGATATAGTATTGCATCCAAAATCACAGATAACTGTTTTGATAGCCGCAGTATATTGTACGGATAAATGATTGCTCACCGAGCACTCACCCCACTGAGGAAGAGGTCAGCAAGACCTCGAAATGCGTCTGGTGCTATATGCCGATGCTCTGAAAGATCCCACAACCAATTGAAGTATGGCTATGCGATTTCAACTCTATAATTTAATCTGGTGAGACGACTCTTCAGTAATTCGGAAAGTGAAGGCAAAAAGCGATCTGCACCCGTGAATTCGAATCCAAATTCTCGTGAGAACTGTGCACGGAGCAGAATACAGAGACAGTCCAGGCAATTGCAAGAAAATCTTACCGCTATGCAGGTATTGACTTGCCCGGAACACCTACACCTGAGCGCACGCTAGTCAGTGTGAACATCACATACCATCAGGTGGGGTGAGTGCTCGGTGAGCAATCATTTATCCGTACAATATACTGCGGCTATCAAAACTGTTATCTGTGATTTTGGATGCAATACTATATCAAAGCGTGCAGGCGGCCAGTATTCCAGCGCTAATACTAGATGCACTAATAAGGACATCTACTGATATAATTTATTTTGACAGGAACTTATCTTGCACCTTATCCCTCTACGATTTTTTTGTGATTTTTTTTATTATTTTTATAGAATTTTTATCGAATTCTAGTGTTGTAGTGTTATATCTATGCTATATATTTTAAGTGATGTTATTATTGTGATACCCTGTACTATTAGTATTAAATAGTGTGCCTGCTCCATGATAGTTTGAGTGCTTGCCTTTCAAGTTTATTTTTTCTAGTGTGCACGTATTGAATAGGGTGATTCAATTTTAGGTTTAAGCACCTATTTCATAGCCATAGGGGGTGAGCCATTCCATTATTTCTCCTCCGATAATTTCAATCTGTACCTGTGCTATTATATGATATTTCATCTCCATTCCACAGAAAGCTTTTATTTCAATAACCTGTTTCTAACGATGAATGTGTTTTTTTTGGCAAAATTATTGACACTTATACAGTACTTGCGGCTTATGTCTTTATTCCAAACAAAGCCAAAGTTTTGGCGATTGAATTTTGGCTAATCCCGCAAAACAGCATCTGTCATTTTACATGTTACATTAGCGGGCACAGCAGGGCAGGGAATGTAAATACAGAGGATCACATAACCCTGGGCGGGGCCCTAGTTATCAGGCTTGCCCCTAATGCCTTGCAGTCAGCCTCACAGCCAATAGGGAGGGATGATATAGACATGTGTCATAAGCACAATGTAAAGTTCCAGGGAGAGACGCCATTTTGAGCTTGTCCACTAATGTGACAGGACATCTCTGTCACAGACATAGCAACTTAGACACATATTACAGTGAGTTTAGGGTCATACTGAAATATTTTTAGTGCACATTTTTAGTGCATTGAATTCATTGATAGGAAGACTGGTTCTAGCACTAGGGGCAAGATAGGGTCAGTTAGGGTACTGAGTGTCTGTTACAGTGCTTGAGCTGTTTGCTTATACAGGGAGTGCAGAATTATTAGGCAAGTTGTATTTTTGAGGATTAATTTTATTATTGAACAACAACCATGTTCTCAATGAACCCAAAAAACTCATTAATATCAAAGCTGAATATTTTTGGAAGTAGTTTTTAGTTTGTTTTTGGTTTTAGCTATTTTAGGGGGATATCTGTGTGTGCAGGTGACTATTACTGTGCATAATTATTAGGCAACTTAACAAAAAACAAATATATACCCATTTCAATTATTTATTTTTACCAGTGAAACCAATATAACATCTCAACTTGGACGCGTGTGATGGAGCATTGTCCTGCATGAAAATCATGTTTTTCTTGAAGGATGCAGACTTCTTCCTGTACCACTGCTTGAAGAAGGTGTCTTCCAGAAACTGGCAGTAGGACTGGGAGTTGAGCTTGACTCCATCCTCAACCCGAAAAGGCCCCACAAGCTCATCTTTGATGATACCAGCCCAAACCAGTACTCCACCTCCACCTTGCTGGCGTCTGAGTCGGACTGGAGCTCTCTGCCCTTTACCAATCCAGCCACGGGCCCATCCATCTGGCCCATCAAGACTCACTCTCATTTCATAAGTCCATAAAACCTTAGAAAAATCAGTCTTGAGATATTTCTTGGCCCAGTCTTGACGTTTCAGCTTGTGTGTCTTGTTCAGTGGTGGTCGTCTTTCAGCCTTTCTTACCTTGGCCATGTCTCTGAGTATTGCACACCTTGTGCTTTTGGGCACTCCAGTGATGTTGCAGCTCTGAAATATGGCCAAACTGGTGGCAAGTGGCATCTTGGCAGCTGCACGCTTGACTTTTCTCAGTTCATGGGCAGTTATTTTGCGCCTTGGTTTTTCCACACGCTTCTTGCGACCCTGTTGACTATTTTGAATGAAACGCTCGATTGTTCGATGATCACGCTTCAGAAGCTTTACAATTTTAAGAGTGCTGCATCCCTCTGCAAAATATCTCACTATTTTTGACTTTTCTGAGCCTATCAAGTCCTTCTTTTGACCCATTTTGCCAAAGTAAAGGAAGTTGCCTAAAAATTATGCACACCTAATATAGGGTGTTGATGTCATTAGACCACACCCCTTCTCATTACAGAGATGCACATCACCTAATATGCTTAATTGGTAGTAGGCTTTCAAGCCTATACAGCTTGGAGTAAGACAGCATGCATAAAGAGGATGATGTGGTCAAAATACTCATTTGCCTAATAATTCTGCACTCCCTGTATACACAGTTGCACATCGGTATTTAAAGAAATAATACTCCTTTATTTGTTTAGGAACCTGCTAGCAACCCAAGTAAAAATGGAATCTACTGGCTCATGATGTTTTAAGCATCATAGATGTAATAAGCACTGTGCAATTGTGCATTCTTTTCCAAAACCAATCGCAAAGTTTCTACAGTTAATAAGTGTATTTCCCAGCGTCACTGCCAGCATACCTTTTGGCTGCAGACATTGTGCAGTTTTTCCAAAAACCTGTGGCAAAATTTCTACAATTAATAAATAAATGTACAATAAGCATATTTCCGAGCATCACTATCAGTGTATATTTTGGCCACAGACAATTGCACATTTTTTTTCCCAAAAACTTGTCACAAATAAGAATATGGGTGGCAGTAGTAGTGCAAACAGCAATAGTAGCACTGCCAGAACCATCTGTCCAGCCAGTAGTAGTAGCAGGCCACATGCCTCCCTCACTTCCGCTAGGTAACATTATTTTTGTGGAGAAAGATGACATTGTGGACTAGAGGAATCACTCATCATCTTGGTCAAAGCAGGATGATGTTGATATTACCTCTGAGTATGACACCAAGCCTTTGAACCGGGGTTCATTCCCTCTGCTCCTCCTCCTTGCGGCCCCAGAGCAGTCTTTCATTTACATAATCTCTGTCTTCACAGAACAAGTCATTGCTTCTTTAGATAGTATTGTGTGTATGTGAACAGCGGCAGACATCTTCCGCCAAAAGGGATCATTTTTTTAGCCATTTTTTTTATTTTAAAAAGCATAATAAATCTGGCAGTGGAGTGTGTTCTTAAACAGACTGTCACCACCAACAACTATGCGTTTAGCTATAGATATATATGTTGCTGTCACTTGAAGATTTTGAATACTGTCTTGGCGTTAAAAAACTTGAAAGTAATCCAACACTTAGGAGACCCCAGAATGTCGCAACTTTTCAGGGCAATCTGAGCCCTTTCGGTCTAATTTATTTGTACCAGAATGAGTTTCTTCCAACTCATTCATTTGGATTAGAGCCAAAATGAATCTCAAGAAATTCACTCATCTCTTCTCATTAATACAGGTTTGTCAGGGGTTTGGACAGTGTGCAGTGCTATTCTTGTCATCAACAATACCAGAGCACTGATGGACACCACATTATGCTAATGTTAGCACAGCCTAAGAAAATCAGCTGATATTAACCCCTTCAGCCATTAGGTCCGGCATTGCCCTGGATTGACTGATAGCCAGACTCCCTTTGTAATGGCCGAGATTGGACATAACTGCAATCACAACCACTTAACCCTCTATATGTTGCAATCAATGTCCCCATCACCCTCCCCACCTTGAGACCGCAATTGCCATGACAATTGAAAGCTTAACAAAGGCTTCCAGGACTGCAATGGCTGTACATCTGACAGTTTGATGCTGACAGCCAATTATGTTTTGATATAGTGGGACTAAATAAATCATGAAATAAATGTGAATAAAGTTTGTTAAAATGTACCCAGTGAAAAAATAAAGCAACTTTTCCATAAAAATGTTTTTGTAAAAGAGTAAAACACAAACATATGTGTGGTATCACAACTGTCACAACCCATATAATATATGTTGTTAATAAATTACATGGTGGACCTTTTCTTCTCAGCTTAAGTCATTGTTTGCTACATCTACATATGTCTCAAAATAGAAATAAAAACCAAAAAAGCACGGGAGACATTTTTTATTTTATTCTTTTAAAATTTTTAAATAGTTTAGAAAAAATGTTTTAAGATTTTTTTTATAAAGTATGCAGAAACAGGGTGAGAACCACATTGCACTAAAAGTTGGGTGCAAAGTATCGGTCTTAAGTAAGCCAACCAAGAGCTGACATAACAAAGAGAAAAGTGTCTGTTACGGCAGGGAACAATGAGCCCTGAACTCCATCTACACCACTGTCCCTACCTACTAGCACGATGCATTCTAAACAACGGCCCGCAACTGGACGCCAATCCCTACTTAACTAAGTGCAGGGGTCTAAGCGGAAACAAAGCAAGAATAAAATAACAATTTGAAAGATAGACACCAGGCAAAATACACAGCTACAACAAAGTAAACAGACTGACTGAGTCAAACCAGGAGTGACAATCAAAGGCAAAATCAGAAACCAAGAGCAATACGATATCAAAGCCTAGTCAAAACCAAGAAGTCACCTCAGGGTCCAAATACCCTGAATACCAGGCAAGAATTTCACAGCAATACAGAATGGCAGAAGACCTTATTCACAGGCAACTGTGGAAGCAGTTTGCCTGTTTAAATAGGGCAATGGTCATGTGAGACATTCAGGATCACGTGACCCGTGTGATGTCAACAAGTAGGAAGTGTTGGTGTTTGCAGGAATTGGCTGCCACTCCAGTACATGGAATTCCGGCCTAGTAGCCATGGAAACTGGACACCGGCGGCACTGCCTGCTAGCAATCATGTCTGCCTTTCTCCACCTCTCTGTTCTTTCCTGTCTATATCTATGTTTCTGTAGAGATTTTTTCATTCCTGGCTTGAAGAAAGGACCTCAGAGTCTCGAAGGCTTGCTTTATACATCATGTATTGTAGTTAGCCATTAAAAGGTATCAAATTACAATATTTTATATTGTTTCTCTTTGGAGAGCATCAAGACTTCTCACTACTGGCTACGCTAACAAACCTTTTTCGTTTGGTGATGAATTTGGCACACCTTTTTACCGTCTGGTCTAATAATATATATTGTCTATGGCAATAATAATAATAATAATACAAACCGGATTCCAAAAAAGTTGGGACACTAAACAAATTGTGAATAAAAATTGAATGCAATGATGTGGAGATGGCAGATGTCAATATTTTATTTGTAATAGAACGTAGATGACAGATCAAACGTTTAATCCGAGTAAATGTATCATTTTAAAGGAAAAATACGTTGATTCCAATTTTCACGGTGTCAACAAATCCCCAAAAAGTTGGGACAAGTAGCAATAAGAGGCTGTAAAAAGTAAATTTGAGCATAACGAAGAGCTGGAAGACCAATTAACACTAATTAGGTCAATTGGCAACATGATTGGGTATAAAAAGAGCTTCTCAGAGTGGCAGTGTCTCTCAGAAGCCAAGATGGGTAGAGGATCACCAATTCCCACAATGTTGCGCAGAAAGATAGTGGAGCAATATCAGAAAGGTGTTACCCAGCGAAAAATTGCAAAGACTTTGCATCTATCATCATCAACTGTGCATAACATCATCCGAAGATTCTGAGAATCTGAAACAATCTCTGTGCGTAAGGGTCAAGGCCGTAAAACCATACTGGATGCCCGTGATCTCCGGGCCCTTAAACGACACTGCACCACAAACAGGAATGCTACTGTAAAGGAAATCACAGAATGGGCTCAGGAATACTTCCAGAAACCATTGTCAGTGAACACAATCCACCGTGCCATCCGCCGTTGCCAGCTGAAACTCTACAGTGCAAAGAAGAAGCCATTTCTAAGCAAGATCCACAAGCTCAGGCGTTTTCACTGGGCCAGGGATCATTTAAAATGGAGTGTGGCAAAATGGAAGACTGTTCTGTGGTCAGACGAGTCACGATTCGAAGTTCTTTTTGGAAATCTGGGACGCCATGTCATCCGGACCAAAGAGGACAAGGACAACCCAAGTTGTTATCAACGCTCAGTTCAGAAGCCTGCATCTCTGATGGTATGGGGTTGCATGAGTGCGTGTGGCATGGGCAGCTTGCATGTCTGGAAAGGCACCATCAATGCAGAAAAATATATTCAGGTTCTAGAACAACATATGCTCCCATCCAGACGTCATCTCTTTCAGGGAAGACCCTGCATTTTTCAACAAGATAATGCCAGACCACATTCTGCATCAATCACAACATCATGGCTGCGTAGGAGAAGGATCCGGGTACTGAAATGGCCAGTCTGCAGTCCAGATCTTTCACCTATAGAGAACATTTGGCGCATCATAAAGAGGAAGGTGCAACAAAGAAGGCCCAAGACGATTGAACAGTTAGAGGCCTGTATTAGACAAGAATGGGAGAGCATTCCTATTTCTAAACTTGAGAAACTGGTCTCCTCTGTCCCCAGACGTCTGTTGAGTGTTGTAAGAAGAAGGGGAGATGCCACACAGTGGTGAAAATTGCCTTGTCCCAACTTTTTGGGGATTTGATGACACCATGAAATTCTGATTCAACATATTTTTCCCTTAAAATGGTACATTTTCTCAGTTTAAACTTTTGTTCCGGGATTTATGTTCTATTCTGAATAAAATATTAGAAGTTGGCACCTCCACATCATTGCATTCAGTTTTTTTACGATTTGTATAGTGTCCCAACTTTTTTGGAATCCGGTTTGTAATAAATCTTCAACGCCATCATTGTCTGCCTTCCAACAAATTTTATTGCTAAAATTAGAATAGCAAAATGTAGTTTGTAGCTGTATAAGAGATGACATCCCTCAGCTGCTGTATCACCCATGTGCTACAGTACCCTCCATTTTTATATATTAGATTTATAATTATTTCAGTCCGCTGGATTTTATCTCTGCCAATATATCTGCTTTGCAGCTCATTCACAATGGACATACAAAAAGTTGAAAGATCTAGAGAGCAGTGGGCGTGAAGAAAATGGAATCAGAATTCTAGTATAAATCACTCTGCTGTCATAAGGTTTAGATGAAAACAAGCCAGGAGATGGATGTACTCTGCTGCGGTACTGGTGCATAAAGTAAGCTGTGCATATATGGATACGTATTCTCATAGGCACTACATTGTTTAAAATTGTAATAGACACAATGAGGGAGATTTACTAATCAAAATTCACAAGAATTCTTCCACAATTTGTGCCAATAAAATGAAGCGCATGTTTTGCACACATTTATTATTCAGGATTAAATTAAAGTGTTTTTCTAAACTTTATTATTGATGACCTATCCTCTGGTTAGGTTATCAGTATCTGATCAGTGGGGGTCCGAAACACAGAACCCATGTCCATAAGCAGTTTGAGAAGGCACCTGGGATCGCAGCAGCGCAGTGGCCTTTTGTCAGTTTCCCTAGGCTAAGTGACATCATTGAAGTGAATGAGGCTGAGCTGCTATACCAAGCACAGCTGCTATCAAATGGACAGCACTATGCTTGGTGAGCAGGGAGAAGGTTCTGGCGCTACTGTGAGTGTCAGTCCCTTCTCAAACAGTTGATCGTCGGGGATCCTGGGTGTCGGACCCCCACCTATCAGATACTGATGACCTATCCAGAGAAAATCCTCTAGATTCATATATGCACCAGATGTAACAAAGAACATGCAACATTTGATAAATTTGGGGCTAAGTACACCAATGCATATTCAAGAAAAACTGACATCAAATATTGGCCACATAATAAATTCCACCTTATACAAGACAGTCTATAGCTGCCAGAGTTATTAGCCAGCATGAACCACTGTGATAAATCTGGCACAGTGTAAGGGGCTGTTCAGAATATGGCCTGGATTCTGGACCACAGGGCTATCGGGTGGCCTATTGCTTTCAATAGGAGCCCACAGTTTATGGCCGTGCTAAAAATGACATTCAATTGCAATTGCATGAATTGCAGTGCTACATCACACTGAAACAATTCTGCTGTCAATATACTCCATCTGAACTGTCTGTGTAAGTTTAATGGGGGTGGGGATTTATCATAACAGGGGGTTGCTTGGTGCATCTTAAAACATAACACTATTGTCTTGAAATGATACTCCACATTTTTTATACCATCACCTTATTTGATTGTGGTTGGCTGTGGTTGTAAGTGGTTGTGGGTACTGAATAGGGCAAGATGTGAAGACTTTAAAAGACATACTATCTATCCAAGTTTTATCTATACCCTAACTATAAAGTTTGATGTCAGCTCCTTTGGTAACACGGCAGATTTCTACACAGTAGTCCAATTTATGTGTCAGCATATCCTCTGATACGGACTCAACTTTTTCAGTGATGTGTTGTCTCAGATCCTATGGCTGTGGTCCCATAAAAAGAAGTTGCAGGATGTCAGATCTGGTGATTGTGGAGGTCAGCGCAATATTGTTAAAATGTTTATTCCACGTGGCTGATCCAACGTTCCAGTAGAGTTTTATTCAGGTACCCTGGCTTGGACTGGCCCGAAGGGAAACAGGTGAATAGGCCCTGATCTCCTGATCAAGGTGGACCCCTTGTCCCCACACCACTACCTGCAATAGTGGCACATGGAACAGTGGACTGACTGCACTACATGTAGGTAGGCAGCGTACAGCCTCTCAACCAGCCTACGTTCTTATTAAAATACTGGGTAGATTATTTAACAGACTGCTCAGTTTATCATTATAGATGCATTGGGTGGCGGAGAAGACTTCTAGGCACAGAGACAGGCCATCCAGTAACCTTTTTCCCCAGGGACCTGCTTTCTTTGTCCCTGCAGGGATCCCTAACAATCATCTTGTAGCATGTTGCTTCTGCTGTGTGAGCAGGCAATATGTGCATGCAGTTTTACAGTGGGCCACTAGAATGAATTTTACTGCTGGGCCTTAGACAACCCATCAACAAAAACTGGAAATGAGAAGGAGCACCGTCCTGCTGATAAACTACGTTTGGCAGATCTTCCTCTATCTGTGACATAAGCCATTTCCTTAGCATATTCAGGTATGAGTGGCCAGTGATATATCCTTGGTATAAATGAAGAGACCACAAATGTTGCACCTGCTTATAGCAGAGAACATGTTTACTTTGGGTGAGTCCCTTATGTGCTTGATAAGGGCATGTGGGTATTTTGAACCCCAGATCCTAACGTTGTGTTGATTGACCTTCCAACTGAGGAAAAAGCTAGCCTCATCGCTGAACATTGGTCTGTCAGCCAATTCATCCTCTGTCAATCTGTCCGGCAAGTCAATGCAACAGTCGTAGCGTTTCGGTTTGTTGACTGGTTTCAGCTCCTGAAGAATTTGTAATCTGTATGGCTTACAATTTAGACTTTTTGGCAAGATATGCCATACCGTGGTTTGTAGCACTTGTAGTTCCATACTAGTCAGCCTAGTCAACTTTCTTGGAATACGCTTATACACAGCTTAAATCCTATTTACTGTCTCTTCCAAAGTATTTGGGTGGCCAGGACTTTCCCCATGACATTAAAAGTCAGTGGTTTCAAATTGCTTCACCCTACGTTAAATACAATTTCCATGAGGAGCAAGTCTACCAAATTTATTCTGAAAATGTCTCTGTACTGTCACAACAGACCCAGTTCTTGCAAATTCTAACACGCAAAAAGCTTTTTCTTGCTTTGATGTCGCCATCTTAAATCTTGAAATTCATAATAAACTGTCTAAGGCTAGTTTCACACTACTGTTGTGAGATCCAGCAGGCTGTTAATGCAAGTATCTCTGGATCCAGCACAGATTCTGTTTTTCAACAACAGAATTTGTTTAATTGAACTACAGGCCTTCACGTTTGCACCATCCTTTTTGAATCACCCTGTATTTCACTTGAGTATATACCATACTTTCAGATTAAAAAGTCATACTTCAGTCATAGTTTATTCACTAATAAAATTACAAGAGCCTTGTGTGACAGATTGTTTCAAGTAAACTATTGCTATGCCAGAAGTTGTACTGAAACTGTTGATTTAATACCTCTACATTATGAAGACCCCCAGCTGCTTGACCTACGGATTAATTGACTTGTCTTTTCTGCAGTGTTCATACTGTTTCCATAAATATTTAAAAGAAGTCCAAAAATATAAAACACAAGATACTAGGAGAAAAAAAAATCTAATTAATATGCTTATGGATGCTGCCAATTAAATAGAGGCTGATATGACAATGAGGAAAATCTATTAAGAGGTATTAGGGGGTAATGTATCAAGATGCAAGTTTTTTACTTTCTTTTGAGTGTCTGCTTGGATTGAAGCCAATTTTTGAAAACTTAACAAAATGTTGTATGCCATCTGTTAAATGTACTGCACATTGTGATTTCCCTGTCTAAAGTCTACTCATATGTATTACAAAGGTTTTGTCAGTTTGCACTCCACCAGGGGACAGGAGAACACTTTCCAATCTGCGCCCATCATCCGTCAGTATTTGTCAAATTTTTTGGGGGGGCTTTTGATTCGCTATGATAGAGACCAATAACTTGCCCGGGGTGCCACCCTCACAGAAGTCTTTATAACCCATGAAGAATAATTGGTTCTGAGCTTTTTTTCTCATAAAGGTTATATAGTTGTCTTTAGCAGGTATGCAATCTTTGCTTCCAGCTTTTTTTGCTCTTCAAAGAATTCATTTTTTTTCTTTTTTATTCTGGAAAAGTAAAGCCCACGGATAAACGCCTTCATGGCATCCCAAACATAGCTGCCAATTAAATAGAGGCTGATATGACAATGAGGAAAATCTATTAAGAGGTATTAGGGGGTAATGTATCAAGATGCAAGTTTTTTACTTTCTTTTGAGTGTCTGCTTGGATTGAAGCCAATTTTTGAAAACTTAACAAAATGTTGTATGCCATCTGTTAAATGTACTGCACATTGTGATTTCCCTGTCTAAAGTCTACTCATATGTATTACAAAGGTTTTGTCAGTTTGCACTCCACCAGGGGACAGGAGAACACTTGCAACTTTTACGTGATTTTTTGCAAGAAATCACAATGACAAATCACAAGTTGCTCTGCCCAAAAAAGATTAGACTTCTCCTTAATAAATGCAATCTGCCAGGCATGGTGCAAACTACACTAAAAATGGAACAAATGCTTCATAAATTTGTCACAACGGCCTACTCCGTCTTCAAAACGGACAAAAACACTACAATTTTCATTACCCCTTTAATTTCTTCTGCACTGTTGTGAGTTGGAGCACAATTATTAAAGGAGTTATGTCATGATTGATGTGAAAAAAATTAAAATCAGTCATCAGACAGTACATGACAATACCTTTCTAACAAAGCTAGAACCTGTAGCGCATATGAGTTCAGAGATCGCCACATTCACTGCTGTAATTACAATGCTAGATTATCTTCAGCCTGACAGATCAGGGGATATGACCTTTTCTACTGAAGCTCTCTCCATGTAACTACCACGGAATATATGGCACATTGCAGTTGAAGATTGAAACTGAGCATCTTCGACCAACTCAGTGAGAAGGACAAAAAAATAATAGGGTAAAGAACAAACAGCAGGTGGCGCTATACAGATATATTTTATTAGATAGCTCACTGGCTATACTAAATTTTTATTACATGCAATTACAAAAGTATTCAGATCCAGGTGCTGGTTTGAAAAATGTAGAAATATTTTTATGATACAACCCCTTTAGGAGGTGAATGTTGGGCCATCTGTGCGCTAGAACTGAAATCTACTCTGGCCAAGAGCTAAAGTAGATTTCTGGTGTAATGTTAAGATTTTCTGGCACACATGTTGTGGAGCCACAGTGGTCCTGCCCATTGCCTACCTTCTCCTGCTCATGCCCCACCCACTTTTTGGAATCATTATCAGGCAAGCTGGAGAAAGCTAAAAAGTAGCCAATTTTATTGCAAACCAGCACTTGTGACAAAGTCTGCCATTTTTCTATAACAGAAAACTGGTCTAGTGCCATAATAAATGTCCCACAATAAGCAATATCTATTGTACAGTGTACCTATCAAAAAAGGAACATAGTAGAATGATGGCAGAAAAATACCCCATGTCCATCTAGTCTGACCTTACATTAAATCCTTTTTATTGTTATCTTAAGTTAGATGTGTACTCCAGGCATGTGTGCATTCACTTACAGTACTTTACATTTCCCAACCACATCTGCTTGAAGTTTTCTCCAAGTAAAAAGTAAAAGAAGCATGCACAGAAATCACAAGACCCTGTTCCCCACTGAAAGCCCAGACAAATTTACTATGTAATAAACATAAGTCAGCCTGTGGCCCAGAATGATGTGCTGATTAATTACACTGCCTCTCATCTGTAGAGGTGCTGTATGTTTTTCCGACTTGATATAGGACATATTCATACTGTATGAATGCCTTGCCTGATTGGCAGAGAAGATGTCTAGCAGAAGAACACTCTGTAGGTATAAGCCACATCACATTTCTTTAAAGCTGGAATTGCACTTGCAGTTTTTGTAGGAAGTGTTGGGTGCAGCAAACAGTCACATGTTGTTATTGCTGGAGCAGGAGGAACAGAGACCAGTGGAGGACTACAGAACGTGTTAGCACTTCAGTGGCAGGACAACAATAAGGTATTACTCCCTTTACTATTGTATGCCATTGTAAGTCATTAAAAAAATGTAATGGAGCTGGACAACCCCTTTGAGAAGTTGCATTCAATAGATGATTTAGCTTAAAGGAGTTCTCCAGCCTTTTAACACTTTTTATCTCCCCCTTTCCCTGCCACATCTATGGAGGGAAGCACGCTTCCATTTACCTGATCCCCGCCTCTTGGTTCTGGCTATGATGCATTCGCTGGATATATCCACTTGCAAACTTGTGACACTAATTGGCCTCACTAATGACAAGTACCCTCAAGTGGATGTCACTGGGTCACCGCTGTGGCCAGACACTAGCTACAGCAACACAGGTAACCCCTGGCATCCCCGCTGAAAGTTTCCAAGTGGGGACTGGAGCACAGTGAATTCAGAGATGGACTAAAGGAACTGGAACTGGTGGGGAGCAGGTAAATGTGCTTCACTCCACAGGTCCATTCAACCCATGGGCGATGCTTTTTAGTCCTTGCAAAAATACTTGAGTTTATTTTAGGGGAAACGTACAATGTTGTACATAAATGGTCAATTGAAATTCGAATATGGGTGGCTCTACTTTGTGTGGGGAATTCTGGTGCACGGTCAAATGTAAACCCCTGTTTACTTAATAAATGCTAAAAGAAATAAAATGACTGGCACTCACAATATACATGGGTCACGCAGAAAATACTAATATCAAATTTAAAATTTATTCACAACCATAACAAACTTAATAAAACATCAGTATTGGGCAATACTACAGGATTACAATTATACTAAAATACAATACAAAAGACCAAACCACCTGATTCTACCTCTGTATATTCTTTTTTTTTTTTGTTTTAAGTATCTTTATTGTTTTTCTTAGTAAAACCAATGTAAAAAAGTTATCTGGTCACAGCGGATGGGTACATATAACAGGTACATTTAAAGCAGTGCATCGCTTCGATGCTAGACAGCGTATATACATGTAAAGGCATCTAAATCCCGAAGTACCCTCAATTAATATCAATTCTCTGTTACATATAACAAAACCAAAACCCATCCCTGCCCCTGAGCTCCAAAAACCCCCTGTTCGTCCCCCCACCCAGCGTACCTGGCCTGGTACGGCCGCCACGAGGGGCGTTAGGGCGCTCATGCCCCTCTATTGGGTATTTTTCAAACCTTCATAATATCAAATCCTATTTAGTATGTACTGTTATGGTGATATTCATTATTTAAAAATGCACGACAATTTATTTGTTTAGAATTAGGACATAGCCACAACGAGTTGGTGATCATCAGTTCCAGTCAGGGTATTCCTTCTCGCCATTTCCCCTATCTATACGCCCATTTCTGTGGCGTAGCTCACCCCACGCCATTTCATGCCCTCAAAATCTGTTATTCGTGTCATTAAGCTTTGCCATTCATTTATTGATGGCGACCTGTCTTTCACCCATTGTCTCATGATTAGTACCTTGGCCAATAAAAATCCCTTCAGCCAATAAGCCAGTTCGTTTTTGGTGGTTATTTTTTTGTACTCGGGAGGGAAAAGTCCAAGCACAGCTGCTTGGATAGTTAAGGGGGGGCTATTCCCACTTTGTACCGCCATCGCCTGGAATATACTGCCCCAGAAGATCTTAATAACTGGGCAGTCCCACAGCATATGTACAAACCCTGCGGCTACAAGGGAGTATTTCAAGCACCATTGTGAAGAGTTACATTCCCCTATATCCACCTTCCATTTATCTACACTTTTAAATTTAGTGACCGTACTTAGTTCCGCAATAAATCTCCTATATATTAGTGAGATCTTAACTTTATTCCCTACTATATTGTAACAAAATAATAGAAACCTCTGCGTGGCTGCTATAAAAGGTATTTTTTTAAGCGTGCATGCTAATGCGTGTTGTACTTGAAAGTATCTATATTGTTCTAATGCAGTTATTGGTGTCTGTTGGAGCAGTTCCCCTATTAATTTAATTTTCCCTTTCGTGTATATATGTGAAAATAACGTGATACCTCTTCGAGTCCAGTAATCATTTTCGTTAAGTGTCAGGAATTCTGTTAACGCAGGGTTATCCCATAGCGGGGAGAAATCCAGACTTTGGGGGGCCTGGATAAGTACCTTGATTTTATTCCAGGTCTTCTGTAGCGCGGCCCCGATGGGGCAACAAATATCTGCACGCTCCAGAAGCCCGGATTCCAGTATACTGAATATATTATATGTATGCTGTTGACGTTGCCCTGAAATATGGGATAATAATACTCCATCCCCGGTATTGACGCACCACTGTAGTTGTGAGCACAAGTAGTAGATTTGAAAATGGGGCAGGCCTAGGCCGCCATCACTTGCCGCCATTCGCAAGTATTGTAGCTTAATACGGACCCTTTTCCTGCCCCATATCAAATCATTTATCAATCGATCAATCAGATTAAAAATACTATCCTCAATCCAGGCAGGGCAGGAACTAACCGTGTACAGTATCCAAGGCAACAGAACCATTTTAATCAAAGCGATCCTATTAATCTGCGAAAGCGGAAGTTTCTGCCATACCCTTATTTTTTCCCTTATTTTCCCGACTAGAGGGGTAATATTTAGTATATTGTAGTCCCTGATGGTGTTACTAATTTTTATCCCTAAATAGTCTAAATGGTCTGTTGGAGCGATAATTCTAACCCTAAGATCATTCAAGGGAGGCATCCAATTCAGGGGGAAGAGAACAGATTTTGTCCAGTTTATCTCATATCCAGCAATTCTACCAAATTCCTCTGCTATCCGCATAACGTCTGGGACACTTCTCCATCCGTCATTCAGATAAAGCAGCACGTCGTCTGCATATAGGCAGATCTTATCATCCGTCCCTCTCCCCCCAAACCCCACTATACAAGGTTCAGCCCGTATCCTGCAGGCGAAGGGTTCCATAAAAATTGAAAAGAGGAGTGGAGAGAGGGGGCATCCCTGCCGTGTCCCCCGTTTTAGGGAGACGGCCGGGGTGAGCACCCCATTAACCTTAATTCTGGCTGTTGCTTCTCTATATAGCAATTTGACCCATTCAATAAATTCCTGACCCAGATTCATCTTGTGCATGACGCGCCAGAGGAAGGACCACTCGACCCGATCAAACGCCTTAGCGGCGTCCAGTGACAGGATGGAGCGGTCCTCCCCCCCTCCAATCTGAATGTTAAGAATGGTCCGGCGTATATTGGTCTGGATCTGTCGCCCGGGGATAAAACCTGTCTGATCTGTATGGACTAGGCCAGTTATTACTTTTTTTAACCTGTTGGAGAGAACCTTTGCAATTACTTTATAGTCTGCATTAAGCAGCGATATAGGACGGTAATCTTCAACTCTGTTGCCATTTTTCCCTTTCTTAAGGATCAACGTAACCGTTGCCTCTGTCAAAGACAGGGGCAGCTTTCCACATTTACTAGATTCATTCAGGACCTGCAGCAGCCCGGGCAGGAGCACCCCTGCATGGCTCTTATATATGCCAAACGGTAGTCCATCCGCTCAGGGCACCGAGGAGCCCCGAGTCTCATGTAGAGCCGCCTGTAGCTCATCCAAGGAAATGGGGGCACTCAAAGGGGCCGAGACCATGTCCGACAGCACCGGGATCTTAACCTGTTCTAAGAAGTCGTCTATCTTGGCCTCTGTATCCTCCACACCGGAGCGATACAAGTTACCAAAATAGTTTAAAAATTCTCCCTCCATCTCCACTCCTCTTTCCAATCTGCGCCCATCATCCGTCAGTATTTGTCTAATTTTTTGGGGGGGCTTTTGATTCGCTATGATAGAGACCAATAACTTGCCTGGGGTGCCACCCTCACAGAAGTCTTTATTAGGGTTGTCCCGATACCACTTTTTTAGGACCGAGTACAAGTACCGATACTTTTTTTCAAGTAGTCACCGATACCGAATACCGATACTTTTTTTAAATGTCATGTGACCGTTTTGGGGGATCTGTGGATCTGTGGATGACGCACTGTCATGTGGGGGATCTGTGGATGGCACTGTTATGGGGGACCTGTGGATGGCACTGTTATGGGGGATCTGTGGATGGCACTGTTATGGGGATCTGTGGATGGCACTGTTATGGGGGATCTGTGGATGGCACTGTTATGGGGGATCTGTGGATGGCACTGTTATGGGGGATCTGTGGATGGCACTGTTATGGGGGATCTGTGGATGGCGCTGTTATGGGGATCTGTGGATGGTGCTGTTATGGGGGATCTGTGGATGGCACTGTTATGGGGATCTGTGGATGGCACTGTTATGGGGATCTGTGGATGGCACTGTTATGGGGGATCTGTGGATGGCACTGTTATGGGGGATCTGTGGATGGCACTGTTATGGGGATCTGTGGATGGTGCTGTTATGGGGGATCTGTGGATGGCACTGTTATGGGGATCTGTGGATGGCACTGTTATGGGGGATCTGTGGATGGCACTGTTATGGGGGATCTGTGGATGGCACTGTTATGGGGATCTGTGGATGGTACTGCTATGGGGTGGGATATCTGTGGATGGCATTGTTATGGGGTGGGGGGATCTGAGGATGGCATTGTTATTTGGTGGGGGATCTGTGGATGGAACTGTTATGGGGAGGATCTGTGGATGACACTGCTATATGTCATCCACAGATCCCCCTCATAACAGTGTCCCCCAAATGGGCCCCGCCGCTCACCGAAGTATTTATAAACGTGAATCCTTATCCTGTTGTTAAGTTGAACTAACGCTGCCCTCTCCCATGTTCCCCTGTATCCCCCTGTATCCCCACAGCACTTACTTAAGCTTCCATAGCAGGCAGAGTGGACGGCACCAGTAACGTCACTCACTGACGTCGCGCGCCTGCTCCGCCTGCTTCACTCATAAAGTGGGCGGAGCAGGCGCTCTACGTCAGTGAGTGACGTTACTGCTGCCGTCTGCTCTGCCTGCTATGGAAGCTTAAGTAAGTGCTGTGGGGATACAGGGGGATACAGGGGAACATGGGAGAGGGCAGCGTTAGTTCAACTTAACAACAGGATAAGGATTCACGTTTATAAATACTTCGGTGAGCGGCGGGGCCCGGTGTAAGAGTACAGTGACTGCACCGGGCCCCGCCCATAGTTACGCCCATAGTATTCTATTTATGTATCGGGGCGGAGTATCGGCGGCTGAGTACCGCCGAGAAAACTCGGAATCGGTCCCGATACCGATACTAGTATCGGTATCGGGACAACCCTAGTCTTTATAACCCATGAAGAATAATTGGTTCTGAGCTTTTTTTCTCATAAAGGTTATATAGTGGTCTTTAGCAGGTATGCAATCTTTGCTTCCAGCTTTTTTTGCTCTTCAAAGAATTCATTTTTTTTCTTTTTTATTCTGGAAAAGTAAAGCCCACGGATAAACGCCTTCATGGCATCCCAAACATAATGAACGTGTGTTGTGCCAATGTTCTCTTGCCAAAATTGTATGAGTTCTTTGTCGATCCCGACAGAATCATTTAATATGGTTAACCAGTGCTCGTTCAATCTGAACGATCTAATAATACCAACTTGTTGTCCGGTCTTCATCACCAGTAAGATCGGTGAGTGATCGGAGATGCCATGAATTTCATATGTCATTTTTTGGATGGAATCGAGCATCTCGCCATTGGCCAAGGCAATATCAATCCTGGACATAGCACTATATGCTTTACTGAAGCAAGAGAACACCTGTTTGTTACCATAAAGCCATCGCCAGACGTCTATTAGTCCTATCTCCTCACAAAACCCTCGGAGTAATGCGTACTTTCCCTGCGCACTTTTCCCCGCAGCAGAAATTCTATCCAGCGCCGAGTCCAGTACGCAGTTAAAGTCGCCGCCTATTAATACCGGAGACCGCTCCTTATTATGTATAAAAAGCGTCAGCTGGTTTAGGACTGTCATTGCAAATGGTTGCGGGATGTACAGGAAAGCAAGGACACACCTTCTACCGTTCCATTGGACATAGAGGAAGATAAATCTCCCATCTCTATCAATCGACTGGTCCAGTAGGATAAAGTCAATGCTTTGATGTACATAGACACTGACCCCTCGGGAATATGACGAGAAGCCGGAGTGGAACTGATGCCCTGCCCATCTCTTTGTTAGATATTCTGGGATATCAGGTGTAGCGTGCGTTTCCAGTAGGGCCACTATTGCGGGTAGGTGCCGAGTAATCAGATCAAAGATCACAACCCGTTTAGTTCTATCACCCAGTCCACGTACATTCCATATCATAACTCTGTTATTAGTCATGCTGTGAGCTGTAAAGAGAACGTCCGTCGCCCCCCAAGGGCAGCCGCAGCCAGGCCAGGACCCACCCCCCCTCCCACCCCCCCCAAAAACCAACCCTCCACCCCCTATCCCCCAAACTGGTTCACTGATGCAAAGCATCCTGTCAACCTCTTGCATTTCGCCCATCCGTCCATGGGCCGCCCCCACCATCCCGCCGTCCCCGGTAACCTGGCCTCTCCCCACCCCATCTACCTGCGTCATGTTGTCTGTTCTCCAACGGTGTCCAGCCACTCTAGGGCTTCACTAGGTGACTGGAAGAACAGTACACTGCCCCTGTAGACTACTCTGAGTTTAGCGGGGTATAACATGGAGTATTTGATGTTGGCATCTCGTAGTCTTTTCTTTATGTCAAAGTATTGCCTGCGCTTGTTTTAGTTATCTCTAGAGAAGTCAGGGTATATTTGATTTGGATGACCTCTGTATATTCTTAGTAGCTGAATTAGTCACAATATACTAGTGCAAAAAATAATCGCTGGACTATTGCAAAAGTTCGTAATCAGACTTTGATGGAATGGTATATCGGATGGAGAAGATACTTTCGAAAAAATATTTTCCAAAAGAAAAATATTTTCGAATGAAAAAAAGATAAATGTATTGGGTATATAAATGCACAATGGCTGAATGGTTCCCCAGTTCTTACATATATTCACACTCTAACTATATTACGGCGATAATTCAGATGGAAGATGAATTCAGTATTGGTTCACTGCGATAATTTAAATGGAAGGTGGATTCAATGTAGCCACTTGGTTCGTGGTTATTTCAGATAAAAAAAATCGGCGAATGATCTTATATCTATTCGCAATCTCACTCCTATAGAGTGGTATTTTCGGATGGAGAGTACTTTTGATAAGACTGCTTAAATACAGCCAGTACGAATCTTTCACTTGATGTTCAGTTCAAATGCTGTTATGAATCAATATTGTGAGAGTTGGTATAGTACTCACGGTTTTGCAGTCCTGACTCTCAGTCCGTTTGGCGCTGAGTTCAACTCGCCACTTGTTGCTAATATGCGCCTTGATCCTTTTCCACGAGTCTGTGACGATTTTATCGCAGAGTTGTATCCAGTGTCGGACTGGGGAACCTAGGGCCCACCAGTAAAATTTATTTTGGGGGCCCACCGTACGGATACATTCAAATATAATACATATTTAAACAAGTTTTTTATATGAACATAGACTGGTTGAGGTGCTGTACATTGTATATATGTATGTAGTGCAGTAAGTCTACTGTATTATGTGCCACTTGTGCAGGGGGTGGGAGACTAGGGGCCCACCTTGCTCAGGGGCCCACCGGGGGATTCCCCTGTACCCCTGTGGGCCAGTTCAAGCCTGGTTGTATCCAAGTTTCGCTGTATTATCGCAAATATCCTTTCATTTCTCCACTCTGTACAGCTGACTGTCCTTGAGCAATTACTGGAAAACTTGCCCAGCGTTAAGTCAGTACTTTCTCCAGGTGTTGCCTACCGGTAGTTTTCTTGTGTTTTCTTCTTCCAAAGGCACTGGAAAGTATTTGATTTAGACCAAACGCATTTCGGAGTGTGATTGGGGTCTTACTCCTTCCTCAGTGGTGACTCAGTGGTGGTCTTGGATACAACTCTGCGATAAAATCGTCACAGACTCGTGGGAAAGGATCAAGGCGCATATCAGCAACAGTGTCACAGATGGTATTGCAGAAAACAAGAAGTAGCAAATAAAGATCCGACTGACTTGATGCCAAATTTAGGAACAAAAGGGTGAGCCCTATAAAAGCCCTAGAGCTCTCCCTGACTGCTCAGCCCATGCAAAGATCTCTATGATAGAAAATTGCATGTCCATGTACCTAGACTGAGTGACACCTGAAAACCCTATAATAGTGAGGGGACATGACCACCGGCTCCCTGCACTAAATACGGAGGGAGTCAGGGTCACCTAGAATCAAGCCAACAGGAAAACACAATCTGAGGAACCAGCAGTTGCAACTTCTAGCAGTGAGCAACTTCTCCCCAAAGTGAGGCAGTATGGGAGGGGATATAAAGGGATGCAATCACTGCTAATAGATGACAGCTAGAAGAGGGAGAAGAGATGTCAAAACGAAACCAAAACAAAAGAACATCATGCAGGAGGTACTGAAGAACATCTATCAGAACTTCTCAGAGATCTGGTGGTGACAAACAGGTGGCGAGTTGAACTCAGCGCCAAACGGACTGAGAGTCAGGACTTCAAAACCGTGAGTACTATACCAACTCTCACAATATTGATTCATAAAAGCATTTGAACTGAACATCAAGTGAGATATTCGAACTGGCTGTATTCAAGCCGTCTTATCAAAAGTACTCTCCATCCGAAAATACCACTCTATAGGAGTGAGATTGCGAATAGATATAAGATCATTTGCCGATTTTTTTTATCTGAAATAACCACTAACCAAGTGGCTACATTGAATCCACCTTCCATTTAAATTATCGCAGTGAACCAAGCGGCCATACTGAATTCATCTTCCACCTGAATTATCGCCGTAATATAGTTTGAGTGTGAATATACGTAAGAACTGGGGAACCATTCAGCCATTGTGCATTTATATACACAATACATCTCTCTTTTTTTTCATTCGAAAATATTTTTCATTTGAAAATATTTTTTCTAAAGTATCTTCTCCATCCGATATACCATTCCATCAAAGTCTGATTACGAACTTTTGCAATAGTCCAGCGATTATTTTTTGCACTAGTATATTGTGGTATATAGAATACAGCGGCTCACCCCTGTCCCGTATGGATAGGTGCTCACCCTCCGGTCCTACCCTCAGGACCTGGAAGGATTATTGGAACGTATAGAGAAATGAGGGGGCACACTCAAACGGGAAACACTAGATAGATAGTTAAATGATGTTTTATTATTATCAATATAATTAATACTCTAAAAACAAACCCCTAAAATACATAAAATACATCAAATTATATATAGCAATCTATATAAAGTATGCCGCTGCTGCAGGTGCAGTATCGCTGTGCTGAATACAATGTCCCAGTTTAAATGGTGGTACTGTGACCAAAAACGTCCAGAGCAATGATCTTAATTATGCCGTACCAATGCACAGATGTGACACTGCAATCATATGGGGCAATGATGTATGCTGCTCGCGCTATGGCCAGATCCAATGGAGCAATGTTGGTAATAATAATATCAGTGCAACAGTAATGGTAATGATATACCAATGTCCGGTATACACAGGCAATGCACATGACGTTATAGTCTCCAAGTTACTTACAGAGTCTTGCCGCTTGTATTGTCCCGGTCTCACCCCTCCTTGCTGCCTGACCGCAACGTTGGTGTACACGGCCGAGCGTGGCGTCCCACGTGGCCTGGTCGTCTGGGGTTCCGGACGGATGCTTACGATGACGTCACTGCTGTGCGGCTGTAACTCCGGACGGACGCTTAGATAACGTCACTCCTGTGCGCTTGCGTAACGTCACTCCTGTGCGACTGTAGCTCCGGTTCTCAAGGTAAATATCATACACTTGGATCCAGTGTGTAAGTTCTTTGTTCTTCTCTTTGAATCCACGCTCACTCTGTAATGCCAGACGAGTTTCAGGGTCTAACGCCCCTTCCTCAGTGGCCACCGAGTGAGTGGATTCTCACTCCTTATAAATGGTGTTGTTCCACCCACAATTAACTTTTTTGATGCTTATTCCAAAATGTGGAGTGGATTCGGTTGCTATTTGGCTTCATATTATCATACAAGATTAAAACATGCTTAAAAGAAGATACTACATAAATATTACTTCCCATGTATTTAAAAACAGTTCAAAAAAGTGCTTGGAGTGGACTGCAAGGTCAGAGCATGATTCTAGAAAAAACCGCATCAAAACCGCATCTGTGTGAATTGCGTCTTACATGCGGTTTTTATATTTTTTTATGCTATAGGGCAAGGTGAACCCTCCAAAGGGAAATGGACCAAAAAACGCATCAACATATCATATATTTTTTGTGCGGTTTTGGAATTTTTGGTCTTTTTTGTCTTTTTATCATATTCATCGGAGCGCCATCATTCCTAGGGTTTAATTGTGGTATCTGGGAGGAGCCGTCCAGCAGGGAGGGGAAATCACAGTGTCATTAATTGACCAAACTACGATATCCCATCCCCACCGGACAGCCCTCCAATAATCACAGAAACCCGAACACCTTTATCTCGGCGTTGAGGCCCCTAGGGATAATGGTATCATACTCAAAAATTCTGCGGGACTCTTGTCTCGACATATGTGCAATATGGTTACCCCCTCTCCGCATTTTTTTGACCCTTTCTATTGCAGTAAATTTCAAACTTGTTGGGTCACAATTATGTTGTATTTTAAAATGTTTCGATAGGGAGTGTGTTTCCAGACCTTTCTTTATATTTGCCATATGTTCCGCTACTCTTTTTTTGAGTGTTCTTTTTGTCCGGCCTATGTATTGTATCCTACACCCACATTCCAGTAGGTATATGACATCAGTAGAGTCACAGGTTAAACATTCTTTTATTTCTAAACTAAAAGAGTTTACTGTCGATGCTACCGTAGTTGTTTTTTTGGGGAAACTTGTAATTTTACAATTTGCGCATCTGCCACATTTTAAAAACCCATTGGTAGTTAACCAATTGTTTTTTTGTTGTTGTTGACTGTCCTTCTTGACTTTCACCGTTGGGGCTATTTTTCCTGCTAAGTTGTTCGCCCTCGTGTACGTTATTTTTGGTACATCAGTCAAAAGAGGCCCGATTACCTTATCATTTAGCAAATGTCCCCAATTCTTTTGAATACTCCTTTCCATCACTCTATTTTGGGAGCTAAATGGAAGGATGATCCTCAATGTTTCATCTTGTGATTGTGGTAGACCTATCTCAAAGAAGCCCTTTCTTTCCATCTTTTTGACTTTCTCCAAAGATTTGTCTATAATCTGGACTGGATAATCTCTTTCCAGCAGTTGTTGTTTCAAGACAGCGGCCTCTTCATCGAACTTGCTATCAATCGTACAGTTTCGCTTCAGCCTGCGAAACTGACTGGTATATTGATAAGCCACCGCGGCAGGTGGCAGCTAGCAAATCTGATGAAGCTGTTTTTCGGCCACTGGCTTGAAAAATGTATTACATTGTAGCTGATCATCCTTAATCCATATCTCTAAATCCAAAAATTCAACCTTCTTTACAGATAATTGGATTTGTTAATATCAGTGAGAAATGAATCCAGAGATTCAGCTGTATCCTGCCAGATGAATAGAATATCATCAATGTACCGCCGCCATAGTACCAGATCCGACCCCAGCCTGGGCGAGATGATCTCTTTCTCCCATTGGGCCAAAAAAAGATTGGCGTAGCTGGGGGCGAATCTGGTACCCATGGCGGTACAGGTACACTGCAAATAGAATTCCTGCTCAAAAGAGAAATAGTTGTGAGTCAAAATGTATCTCACTCCCTCTAACAGGAACTCCAGTTGTTCCGCAGGGAGCCCGGCATACTAGTATATTGTGACTAATTCAGCTACTAAGAATATACAGAGGTAGAATCAGGTGGTTTGGTCTTTTGTATTGTATTTTAGTATAATTGTAATCCTGTAGTATTGCCCAATACTGATGTTTTATTAAGTTTGTTATGGTTGTGAATAAATTTTAAATCTGATATTAGTATTTCTGTGTGACCCATGTATATTGTGAGTGCCAGTCATTTTATTTCTTGTACATAAATGGGTTAAAGAAAAGGAAGGTGAATCTTCTACATCTTAATGTCTGAAAATAATGCACTGTGCAAACAGTGCTCATTCCTTATTAATGCTAATAGTAGAAATTTTAAATGAATATATATATATATATATATATATACACACTCACCTAAAGAATTATTAGGAACACCATACTAATACGGTGTTGGACCCCCTTTTGCCTTCAGAACTGCCTTAATTCTACGTGGCATTGATTCAACAAGGTGCTGATAGCATTCTTTAGAAATGTTGCCCCATATTGATAGGATAGCATCTTGCAGTTGCTGGAGATTTGAGGGATGCACATCCAGGGTACGAAGCTCCCGTTCCACCACATCCCAAAGATGCTCTATTGGGTTGAGATCTGGTGACTGTGGGGGCCATTTTAGTACAGTGAACTCATTGTCATGTTCAAGAAACCAATTTTAAATGATTCTAGCTTTGTGACATGGTGCATTATCCTGCTGGAAGTAGCCATCAGAGGATGGATACATGTTCTCATTCTGTTTACGCCAAATTCGGACTCTACCACTTGAATGTCTCAACAGAAATCGAGACTCATCAGACCAGGCAACATTTTTCCAGTCTTCAACAGTCCAATTTTGGTGAGCTCGTGCAAATTGTAGCCTCTTTTTCCTATTTGTAGTGGAGATGAGTGATACCCGGTGGGGTCTTCCGCTGTTGTAGCCCATCTGCCTCAAGGTTGTGCGTGTTGTGGCTTCACAAATGCTTTGCTGCATACCTCGGTTGCAACAAGTGGTTATTTCAGTCAACGTTGCTCTTCTATCAGCTTGAATCAGTCAGCCCATTCTCCTCTGACTTCTAGCATCCACAAGGCATTTTTGCCCACAGGACTGCAGCATACTGGATGTTTTTCCCTTTTCACACTATTCTTTGTAAACCCTAGAAATGGTTGTGCGTGAAAATCCCAGTAACTGAGCAGATTGTGAAATACTCAGACCGGCCCATCTGGCACCAACAACCATGCCACGCTCAAAATTGCTTAAATCACCTTTCTTTCCCATTCTGACATTCAGTTTGGAGTTCAGGAGATTGTCTTAACCAGGACTACACCTCTAAATGCATTGAAGCAACTGCCATGTGATTCGTTGACTAGATAATTGCATTAATGAGAAATAGAACAGGTGTTCCTAATAATTCTTTAGGTGAGTGTGTATATATATGTGTATATATATATATATATATATATATACACTCTGGTTCAAGTTGTTCTTGGTCTCATCTGTCCATAAAATGTTGTTCCAGAACTGTGAAGGCTATTTTAGATGTCGTTTGGCAAACCTCAATCTGGCCTTCCTGTTTTTGACGCTCACCGATGGTTAAATTCTTGTGGTGAACCCTCTGTATTCACTCTGGTGAAGTTTTCTCTTGATTGTCGACTTTGACACACATACACCTACCTCCTGGAGAGTGTTCTTGATCTGGCCAACTGTTGTGAAGGGTGTGTTCTTTACCAGGGAAAGAATTCTTCGTCATCCACCACAGTTGTTTTCCATGGTCTTCCGGGTCTTTTGGTGTTGCTGAGCTCACCGATGCGTTCCTTCTTTTTAAGAATGTTCCAAACAGTTGTTTTGGCCACGCCTAATGTTTTTGCTATCTCTCTGATGGGTTTGTTTTTGTTTTTTTTAACCTAAAGATGGCTTGCTTTACTGATAGTGACAGCTCTTTGGATTTCATCTTGAGAGTTGACAGCAACAGATTCCAAATGCAAATATCACACTCTAAATGAACTCTGGACCTTTTATCTGCTCATTGTAATTGGGATAATGAGTGAATAATATACACCTGGCCATGCAACAGCTGAGAAGCCAATTGTCCCATTACTTTTGGTTCCTTAACTGGAAGGCACATATGCAAACTGTTGTAATTCCTACACCGTTCACCTGATTTGTATGTAAATACCCTCAAATTAAAGCTGACGTTCTGCAGTTAAAGCACATCTTGTTCGTTTCATTTCAAATCCATTGTGGTGGTGTATACAGTAAAAAATGTTACAATTGTGTCAATGTTCCAATATTTATGGACCTGACTGTATATTATGCTGGATTAAAAAATTAGATCAAGGGGGGCGGAGTTAGCGCCGGACTGTGATGGCCACATAGTCAGGAACTCTCTGTACTGATTCCTGCACAGCACCAGCTAACGCAAGCCGACAGACGAGACGATGGTCAAAATTGGTAACCCAAGATCCGGGGATAACCCTAGTGCCCCTAAACCCCTAAATATAAGTGGAGACATGGACAAATTTATAAAAAAGGCCAGAGAAACTAAAATGGCGCCGGCCACATCACATAGGGCGCGCGACCGTTCCCCTGAGATGTCCGAGGGGGAAAGCGATACGGAGGACTCTCACAGCAAGACAGCTCTCCCCATTACCCGTCGCTTCTTGAAACAGTCTCTCAGTAAGGCGATGGAACCGATACTGAGTGAGTTAATGGCCCTCCGCCATGATGTCCACCACATTGGTGACCGGGTTGTAGCCTTAGAGTCCCGACAAACTGCAGTTCTGGAACACCAGTCAGCTACGGCCTCCTCCCTACAGAATTGCCGCACTTACCTGAACGAGCTTCACAATGCTGTGGAAGATCAGGAAAACAGGGGGCGCAGAAACAACTTGCGCTTCAGGGGAGTGCCGGAATCCGTTGATGCAGTCAACATCCCGGCGGCGGTGATGGAGATATGCGGCTCTATTTTGGGCCCAGACATGCCCATAGAGATAACAGTGGAAAGGGCGCACCGGGCCTTGCGACCCAAACCTAAACCCACAGAGCCACCAAGAGACATTATACACTGCGTGCAGAATTATTAGGCAAATGAGTATTTTGACCACATCATCCTCTTTATGCATGTTGTCTTACTCCAAGCTGTATAGGCTCGAAAGCCTACTACCAATTAAGCATATTAGGTGATGTGCATCTCTGTAATGAGAAGGGGTGTGGTCTAATGACATCAACACCCTATATTAGGTGTGCATAATTATTAGGCAACTTCCTTTCCTTTGGCAAAATGGGTCAAAAGAAGGACTTGACAGGCTCAGAAAAGTCAAAAATAGTGAGATATCTTGCAGAGGGATGCAGCACTCTTAAAATTGCAAAGCTTCTGAAGCGTGATCATCGAACAATCAAGCGTTTCATTCAAAATAGTCAACAGGGTCGCAAGAAGCGTGTGGAAAAACCAAGGCGCAAAATAATTGCCCATGAACTGAGAAAAGTCAAGCGTGCAGCTGCCAAGATGCCACTTGCCACCAGTTTGGCCATATTTCAGAGCTGCAACATCACTGGAGTGCCCAAAAGCACAAGGTGTGCAATACTCAGAGACATGGCCAAGGTAAGAAAGGCTGAAAGACGACCACCACTGAACAAGACACACAAGCTGAAACGTCAAGACTGGGCCAAGAAATATCTCAAGACTGATTTTTCTAAGGTTTTATGGACTGATGAAATGAGAGTGAGTCTTGATGGGCCAGATGGATGGGCCCGTGGCTGGATTGGTAAAGGGCAGAGAGCTCCAGTCCGACTCAGACGCCAGCAAGGTGGAGGTGGAGTACTGGTTTGGGCTGGTATCATCAAAGATGAGCTTGTGGGGCCTTTTCGGGTTGAGGATGGAGTCAAGCTCAACTCCCAGTCCTACTGCCAGTTTCTGGAAGACACCTTCTTCAAGCAGTGGTACAGGAAGAAGTCTGCATCCTTCAAGAAAAACATGATTTTCATGCAGGACAATGCTCCATCACACGCGTCCAAGTACTCCACAGCGTGGCTGGCAAGAAAGGGTATAAAAGAAGAAAATCTAATGACATGGCCTCCTTGTTCACCTGATCTGAACCCCATTGAGAACCTGTGGTCCATCATCAAATGTGAGATTTACAAGGAGGGAAAACAGTACACCTCTCTGAACAGTGTCTGGGAGGCTGTGGTTGCTGCTGCACGCAATGTTGATGGTGAACAGATCAAAACACTGACAGAATCCATGGATGGCAGGCTTTTGAGTGTCCTTGCAAAGGAAGGTGGCTACATTGGTCACTGATTTGTTTGTTTTGTTTTTGAATGTCAGAAATGTATATTTGTGAATGTTGAGATGTTATATTGGTTTCACTGGTAAAAATAAATAATTGAAATGGGTATATATTTGTTTTTTGTTAAGTTGCCTAATAATTATGCACAGTAATAGTCACCTGCACACACAGATACCCCCCTGAAATAGCTAAAACTAAAAACAAACTAAAAACTACTTCCAAAAATATTCAGCTTTGATATTAATGAGTTTTTTGGGTTCATTGAGAACATGGTTGTTGTTCAATAATAAAATTAATCCTCAAAAATACAACTTGCCTAATAATTCTGCACTCCCTGTATACATCAAGCATGACATGTACATCCAGGCAAGATTCCTATAAATAGGGTAATAATATCACATTCGTATAGAGATAAGCAAATGCAGGTACAATAATTCCATTTATAGCATGTCAAATAAATGGTGGAGGCCTTTCTAACCTTTAGTATTTCATGAGGGGTCTTCATAGGACTCATAGGACTAGGGTGTCTATATTCAGACCACAGCTTCCATTGTTTAGAGAATGGGTTATGAGTACGTGTTTCCCAAGAGGAAATTTCCTCGAACCTGAACAATTGGTCAACCTTCAGTTTCCATTTTTCCAAAGACGGAGTAGAGGTTGATAACCATAGTTTAGGCACTAATAAGCGGGCAGCAATCATTAATTGTCTGAATAGAAAGGAGGGGTGGGGAGGTGTTGTATGGATATCTATATTGAGTAGAGCTAATGACGGGGACATCTGTATATTTGTGCGACAGATCAGATTGCTTAAATCAAATATGGATTTCCACCATTTGTTGATTATGGGACAAGACCACCATATGTGGAAGAACGACCCTCTATCCTCAAGGCATCTCCAACATTGGTCTGTCGCTGTGTCCGAATAAAGAGAGGTCACGTCTGGCGTTCTGTACCATCTGGTTAGAAGTTTATACCCATTTTCCTGTATACGCACACAGCGAGATGACCCATGCGGGGATAATAGTATCTTTGGTAAATTGGAATATGGGAGATCAAGGCCCAAGTCTTTTTCCCAATTTCTAATAAAAGCTGGTTTGACTAGTGACGGGGGGTTGTTAAGTTTTCTGTATAACTGTGAGATAAATTTTTTTGGTGGGTTAGGGTGGGTGAAAAGCGATTCAACCCAAACCAAGGGTCTAAGCTGGTCTCTACTTGAAATGTGTAGCGAAACATAAGAGTGTAGATACAGGATAGCTGGTAAAAACTGTTTGCGAGGATTTAGTTTAGTTTGGATCTCTTTGACTGTGGGGAGGTATCATCAGACTGATGAAGAGCAAAGATGGAAATAGTAGATTCTCTAATATCACGTGGAGTGCAGTCTCTTATTACTGGGAGGGAAGTGCCTATAACATCCCCCACCGACAAAGTTGGTGATGGGAAGGGTATTGCACAATGTGAGGACTGGAGATGTTTCCATGCATTAAGGG
>NC_053389.1:649919609-649970515 GCF_905171765.1 Bufo bufo
AAAGCGGTACTCACATATAACAGTCATTCCATCTGTAATCCATACAGTCAAAAGACTGAAAGTATTCCAGTGAGGGAATTTTTTTTATTTAAAAAAGGCCAAGTTAGTTTATCTGGCGTTCAATATACTAGATACAGTTAGGCCTGCGTTTCATACATCTGGAATTAGCAAACTAATGTGCTGGGGTTGGGAAAACATATATGTACCCATACTAGAATCTGTCAAAGAAAGCGGTACTCACATATAACAGTCATTCCATCTGTAATCCATACAGTCAAAAAACTGAAAGTATTCCAGTGAGGGGATTTTGCTTATAAAAAATAATATATTTCATTGTGGTGCGAGTTGAATCGCAACAATGAAGAAAAATACTATTAAGGGACGAGGACGCGGTCGTGGTGGTGTCCGTGGAGCCTCTGTTGCTGGTAGAGGACGTGGCCGTTCGGCCCCAGGCGCACACAGTAGGGAACGAACTCCCTCAACTAGCCGGCAGAATGTACCGCAATATCTCGTGGGGCCCAATGCCGCTCTTAGGATGGTAAGGCCTGAGCAGGTACAGGCATTAATCGATTGGGTGGCCGACAGTGCTTCCAGCACGTTCACCACATGGTCTTCCACCCAGTCTTCTGCGGAAAGCGCACAGGTGGCACCTGAAAACCAAGCCCATCAGTCTGTCACATCACCCCCAAGCATATCAGGGAAACGGTCTGAGCCACAAGTTATGCAGCAGTCTCTTCTTCTGTTTGAAGACTCTGCTTCCAGGGTTTCCCAGGGGCGTCCACCTAGCCCTTCCCCAGTGGAGGAAGACATACCATGCACTGACGCACAACCACTTATGTCTCCAGATGAAGAGGACATGGGAATACCACCACAGCAGAGTCACCGACTCTCTGATGATGACGAAACACAGGTGCCCACTGCCGCGTCTTTTTGCAGTGTGCAGACTGAACAGGAGGAGGTCAGGGAGGGAGACTGGGTGGAAGACGATGCAGAGGACGATGAGGTCTTAGACCCCACATAGACTGAAGGTCGTGGCGATGACTTTCACAGTTCAGAGGAAGAGGTAGTGGTGAGACCGAGACAACAGCGAAGCCAAAGAGGGAGCAGGGGGCCAAAGCAGACGAGCCGCCGCCCCCAGAGTTCGCCTGCTACTGGACATCGCCAACAGGGACCCAGCCCCACAAAGGCAGCTTCAAAGAGTTCCCTGGCATGGCACTTCTTTAAACAATGTCCTACCGACAAGACCCGAGTGACTTGCACGCTCTGCCATCAGAGCCTGAGGCGAGGCATTAACGTTCTGAACCTCAGCACAACCTGCATGACCAGGCATCTACATGCAAAGCATGAACTGCAGTGGGGTACACACCTTAAAAACCAGGCACTCGCTGAGGCTCCCCCTGCTCCCTCTACCGCTGCTGCCTCGGCTTCCGCCTCGAGAGGAATGTTGCCACCTGCCGAGCAGCAAACAGAGGATGTGCCACCGACACCACCACCACCGCCACCGTCAACTAGCGTCTCCACTATATCACACAGCAGCGTTCAGCTCTCAATATCTCAAACCTTAGAGAGGAAGCGCAAATTCCCCCCGAGTCACCCTCGAGCCCTTGGCCTGAACGCCAGCATTTCTAAACTGCTGGCCTTTGAAATGCTGTCATTCCGGCTGGTGGACACAGACAGCTTCAAACAGCTGATGGCCATGGCTGTCCCGCAGTATGTGGTTCCCAGCCGCCACTACTTCTCCAAGACAGCCGTGCCTTCCCTGCACATGCAAGTGTCCGATAAAATCAAGTGTGCACTGCGCAACGCCATTTGTGGCAAGGTCCACCTAACCACAGATACGTGGACCAGTAAGCACGGCCAGGGACGCTATATCTCACTAACTGCACACTGGATGAATGTAGTGGCGGCTGGGCCCCCGGCAGACAGTTCCTTGGCGCACGTCCTTCCGCCCCCTAGGATCGCAGGGCATCATTCTCTGCCTCCTGTAGCCTCCTCCTCCTACTCGGCTTCCTCCTCCACTGCTTCCACCAGCTCATCCGGTCAGCCACACACCTTCACCACCAACTTCAGCACAGCCCGGGGTAAACGTCAGCAGGCCATTCTGAAACTCATATGTTTGGGGGACAGGCCCCACAGCGCAAAGGAGTTGTGGCGGGGTATTGAACAACAGACCGACGAGTGGTTTCTGCCGGTGGGCCTCAAGCCAGGCCTGGTGGTATGCAATAATGGGCGAAATCTCGTGGCAGCTCTGGGACTAGCCGGTTTGACGCACATCCCTTGCCTGGCGCATGTGCTGAACTTGGTGGTGCAGAGGTTCATTCACCACTACCCCAACATGTCAGAGCTGCTGCATAAAGTGCGGGCCGTCTGTGCGCGCTTCCGCCGTTCACATCCTGCCGCTGCTCGCCTGTCTGCGCTACAGCGGAACTTCGGCCTTCCCGCACACCGCCTCATATGCGACGTGCCGACCCGGTGGAACTCCACCTTGCACATGCTGGAGAGACTGTGCGAGCAGCAGCAGGCCATAGTGGAGTTTCAGCTGCAGCACGCTCGCGTCAGTCGTACTGCCGAACAGCACCACTTCACCACCAATGATTGGGCCTCCATGCGAGACCTGTGTGCCCTGCTGCGCTGTTTCGAGTACTCCACCAACATGGCCAGTGGCGATGACACTGTTATCAGCGTTACAATACCACTTCTATGTCTCCTTGAGAAAACACTTAGGGCAATGATGTTAGAGGAGGTGGCCCAGGTGGAGGAGGAGGAGGAGGATGAGGGCTCGTTTCTAACACTTTCGGGCCAGTCTGTTCGAAGTGGCTCAGAGGGAGGTTTGTTTAAGCAGCAGAGGACAGGTTCACAAGTCGCCAGCCAAGGCACTGTACTGGAGGACGAGGAGGATGAGGAGGAGGAGGTGGAGGGGGACGAGGATGACGCAAGTTCACAGCGGGGTGGCAGCCCAGGCCCATCACTGGTGCGTGGCTGGGGGGATACGGTGGACGATGACGATACGCCTCCCACAGAGGACAGCTTGTCCTTACCCATGGGTAGCCTGGCCCACATGAGCGAATATATGCTCCAATGCCTGCGCAACGACAGCAGAGTTGCCCACGTTTTAACGTGTGCAGACTACTGGGTGGCCACCCTGCTGGATCCCCGGTATAAAGACAATGTGCCCACTTTAATTCCTGAACTGGAGCGCGACCGTAAGATGCGCGAGTACAAGCGCACGCTGATAGAGGCGCTCTTGAGAGCATTCCCACATGTCACAGGGGAACAGGTGGAAGGTGAAGGCAGAGGAGTGGCAAGAGGTCGCCAACGCAGCTGTGTCACGGCCAGCTCATCTGAGGGCAGGGTTAGCATGGCAGAAATGTGGAAAAGTTTTGTCTCCACGCCACAGCTATCTGCACCGACACCTGATACGGAACGTGTTAGCAGGAGGCAGCATTTCACTAACATGGTTGAACAGTATGTCTGCACACCCCTCCACATCCTGACGGATGGTTCGGCCCCATTCAACTACTGGGTTTCGAAATTGTCCACGTGGCCAGAGTTAGCATGTTATGCCTTGGAGGTGCTTTCCTGCCCGGCGGCCAGCGTTTTATCTGAACGCATATTCAGCACGGCAGGGGGCGTCATTACTGACAAGCGCAGCCGCCTGTCCACAGCCAACGTGGACAAGCTGACCTTCATAAAGATGAACCAGGCATGGATCCCACAGGACCTGTCCCTCCCTTGTGCAGAGTAGTCCTTATTAACTGCCTAAAACATGTCTTGTTGTGCTACGGGCCACTTCTTTATTTGATACAAATTTTATGAAACCCACAGTTGAATGAAACTCTTCTCTGTCTGGGCGCCGGGGCCTAACCAGATGAAAGTGGCCAGTTAAACTAACGGGTGACATGAAGCCATAACCTCTGCCATGCTACCTCTGTCTTCTGTCTGGGTGCTGAGGCCTAAGTCAAATAAAGCGGTCTTCTGCTGTGCTGGGGGATATGAAGCTAATCTCTGACCTCTCTCCTCTGTCTGGGTCCAAAGGCCTAAATCACTGAAAGAGGCCTTCTCCTGTGGTGTGTGATATGATGCCAGAATATGTGCTGTGGGGCCTCTCTCCTCTTCCTGGGTGCAGGGGTCAAATAAACTAAATTGTGGCCTACTCCTGTGGTGGTTGATATGATGCCTGATTCTCTGATGTGGAACCTCTCTCCTCTGTTTGGGTGAAGGGGTCAAAGTAACTAAATGGTGGCTTCTCCTGTGGTGGCTGATATGATGCCAGAATATGTGCTGTGGTGCCTCTCTCCTCTTCCTGGGTGCAGGGGTCAAAGTAACTAAATGGTGGCTTCTCCTGTGGTGGCTGATATGATGCCAGAATATGTGCTGTGGGGCCTCTCTCCTCTTCCTGGGTGCAGGGGTCAAAGTAACTCAATGGTGGCTTCTCCTGTGGTGGCTGATATGATGCCAGAATATGTGCTGTGGTGCCTCTCTCCTCTGTCTGGGTCCAAAGGCCTAAATCACTGAAAGAGGCCTTCTCCTGTGGTGTGTGATATGATGCCTGAATATGTGCTGTGGTGCCTCTCTCCTCTTCCTGGGTGCGGGGGTCAAAGTAACTCAATGGTGGCTTCTCCTGTGGTGGCTGATATGATGCCAGAATATGTGCTGTGGTGCCTCTCTCCTCTTCCTGGGTGCGGGGGTCAAAGTAACTCAATGGTGGCTTCTCCTGTGGTGGCTGATATGATGCCAGAATATGTGCTGTGGGGCCTCTCTCCTCTTCCTGGGTGCAGGGGTCAAAGTAACTCAATGGTGGCTTCTCCTGTGGTGGTTAGTATGATGCCAGAATATGTGCTGTGGGGCCTCTCTCCTCTTCCTGGGTGCAGGGGTCAAAGTAACTCAATGGTGGCTTCTCCTGTGGTGGCTGATATGATGCCAGAATATGTGCTGTGGTGCCTCTCTCCTCTTCCTGGGTGCGGGGGTCAAAGTAACTCAATGGTGGCTTCTCCTGTGGTGGCTGATATGATGCCAGAATATGTGCTGTGGGGCCTCTCTCCTCTTCCTGGGTGCAGGGGTCAAAGTAACTCAATGGTGGCTTCTCCTGTGGTGGTTAGTATGATGCCAGAATATGTGCTGTGGGGCCTCTCTCCTCTTCCTGGGTGCAGGGGTCAAAGTAACTCAATGGTGGCTTCTCCTGTGGTGGCTGATATGATGCCAGAATATGTGCTGTGGTGCCTCTCTCCTCTTCCTGGGTGCGGGGGTCAAAGTAACTCAATGGTGGCTTCTCCTGTGGTGGCTGATATGATGCCAGAATATGTGCTGTGGGGCCTCTCTCCTCTTCCTGGGTGCAGGGGTCAAAGTAACTCAATGGTGGCTTCTCCTGTGGTGGTTAGTATGATGCCAGAATATGTGCTGTGGGGCCTCTCTCCTCTTCCTGGGTGCAGGGGTCAAAGTAACTCAATGGTGGCTTCTCCTGTGGTGGCTGATATGATGCCAGAATATGTGCTGTGGTGCCTCTATCCTCTTCCTGGGTGCGGGGGTCAAAGTAACTCAATGGTGGCTTCTCCTGTGGTGGCTGATATGATGCCAGAATATGTGCTGTGGGGCCTCTCTCCTCTTCCTGGGTGCAGGGGTCAAAGTAACTCAATGGTGGCTTCTCCTGTGCTGATTGATATAAAGCTGATGGTTGTGCCATCTGACATGGTTGCCAGGGTCTGATTCAATGGGGGCCTACTCCTGTGGTGGGTGATCTAAATGCCTGATTCTCTGCTGTGAAACCTCTCTCCTCCGTCTGGGTGTAGGGGTCAAAGTCTTTCAAAGTCGCCTTCTCCTGTGCTGATTGATATGAAGCTGATGGTTGTGCCATCTGACATGGTTGCCGGGGTCCCATTAAATTGTGGCCTACTCCTGTGGTGGTTGATATGATGCCTGATTCTCTGATGTGGAACCTCTCTCCTCTGTTTGGGTGAAGGGGTCAAAGTAACTAAATGGTGGCTTCTCCTGTGGTGGCTGATATGATGCCAGAATATGTGCTGTGGGGCCTCTCTCCTCTTCCTGGGTGCAGGGGTCAAAGTAACTCAATGGTGGCTTCTCCTGTGGTGGCTGATATGATGCCAGAATATGTGCTGTGGTGCCTCTCTCCTCTTCCTGGGTGCGGGGGTCAAAGTAACTCAATGGTGGCTTCTCCTGTGGTGGCTGATATGATGCCAGAATATGTGCTGTGGTGCCTCTCTCCTCTTCCTGGGTGCGGGGGTCAAAGTAACTCAATGGTGGCTTCTCCTGTGGTGGCTGATATGATGCCAGAATATGTGCTGTGGTGCCTCTCTCCTCTTCCTGGGTGCAGGGGTCAAAGTAACTAAATGGTGGCTTCTCCTGTGGTGGTTGATATGATGCCTGATTCTCTGCTGTGAAACCTCTCTCCTCCATCTGGGTGTAGGGGTCAAAGTCTTTCAAAGTCGCCTTCTCCTGTGCTGATTGATATAAAGCTGATGGTTGTGCCATCTGACATGGTTGCCAGGGTCTGATTCAATGGGGGCCTACTCCTGTGGTGGGTGATCTAAATGCCTGATTCTCTGCTGTGAAACCTCTCTCCTCCGTCTGGGTGTAGGGGTCAAAGTCTTTCAAAGTCGCCTTCTCCTGTGCTGATTGATATGAAGCTGATGGTTGTGCCATCTGACATGGTTGCCGGGGTCCCATTAAATTGGGGCCTACTCCTGTGGTGGGTGATCTAAATGCCTGATTCTCTGCTTTGAAACCTCTCTCCTCCGTCCGGGTGTAGGGGTCAAAGTCTGTCAAAGTCGCCTTCTCCTGTGCTGATTGATATAAAGCTTATGCTTGTGCCATCTGACATGGTTGCCGGGGTCTGATTCAATGGTGGCCTACTCCTGTGGTGGGTGATCTAAATGCCTGATTCTCTGCTGTGTAACCTCTCTCCTCCGTCTGGGTGTAGGGGTCAAAGTAACTAAATGGTGGCCTACTCCTGTGGTGGGTGATATGATGCCTGGTTCTCTGCTGTGGGACCTCTCTCCTTTGTCTGGGTGCTGTGGTCAAAATAATAGTAAGTGACCTTCTCCATTGGTGGGTGACTTGAAGCCTGATTCTGTGCTATGGGACCTCACTCCAATTAATATTGTTTAATTTTTATTTATTTTATGTTAACTCATCATTTCCCTATCTACATTTGTTTGCAGGGGATTTAACTACATTTTGCTGCCTTTTGCAGCCCTCTAGCCCTTTCCGGGTGTGTTTTACAGCCTTTTTAGTGCCCAAAAGTTCGGGTCCCCATTGACTTCTATGGGGTTCGGGATGAAGTTCGGGTCGAGTTCGGATCCCAAACCCGAACATTTTTCGAAAGTTCGGCCGAACTCGTCGAACCCGAACATCCAGGTGTTCGCTCAACTCTACTTATTAGCCGTTCAGCGGTGAACGTACATTGTTTTATAGACATTCTTGTGGTGTATTAAGAAAAAAAAGTACATCTTATTAGCCGTTCAGCGGTGAACCTACATTGTTTCATAGACATTCTTGTGGTGTATTAAGAAAAAAAAGTACATCTTATTAGCCGTTCAGCGGAGAACCTACATTGTTTTATAGACATTTTTGTGGTGTATTAATAAGAAAAAAACCTACGTCTTATTAGCTATTCAGCGGTGAACGTACATTGTTTTATAGACATTTTTGTGGTGTATTAATAAGAAAAAAACGTACATCTTATTAGCTGTTTTGCTGTGAACGTGCATTTCCTTATAGACATTTTTCTGGTGTATTAATAAGAAAAAATAGTACGTCTTATCAGCCATTCAGCGGGAAACGTACATTGTTTTATAGGCATTTTTGTGGTCTATTAATCAGAATTTTTTTTACATCTTATTAGCCATTCAGCGGTGAACGTACATTGTTTTATTAACATTTTTGTGTTGTGGTAATAAGAAAAAAATCTACGTCTTAGTAGCCGTTTGGCGGTGAACATACATTGTTTTATAGACATTTTTGTGGTTTATTAATAAGACAGAATAGTAAGTCTTATTAGCAGTTCAGCGGTGAACATACATTGTTTTATAAACATTTTTATAGTGTAATAATAAGAAAAAATCCTACGTCTTATTAGTTATTCAGCGGTGAACGTACATTGTTTTATAAACATTTTTGTGGTGTAGTAATAAGTGTGGTGATGTGAACAGGAAAGTATATGGTAAAGTCCTGGAAGGGGTGTATATCTCACCCAGGTTCCTCAACTGGGTGAAGTAAGTAAGATCCAGAATGGTGCTGGCTTCAGCAAATATAGTTGCTGAAGCTATTTTCTTTAGTAGTTTATGGGCTGGATTTTATTAGACTGGGGAAGGTACACTTGGTAGAGGGACCTCCCCAGTCCACCCCATTCCAGGGCATGTTTTCCCCTAGCCTAAGGGATCTCCAGGTGTAGCCATCTGCGATCATTAAGGGGAAATAAAACCTGTCCCAGGCTGTCAGTCTGGGAAAAGTGATGTCTGGAAAAAAGTCCAGGAGGCTGGCTGCTGTCCTGACTAAATAAAAAACCTATGCCCTGTGTGACCTGTGTTTTATAGGTTAAGGAAGATACTATCTGTATTAGTTAGTGCTCAGATGAGCAGGATTTTTTTACGTTTTTTTTGTTGCCAAAAGTGTAAAGGCTATTTATTTCTGCTGTTTGTGCCACAATAAAGTGGAACCTGATTTGAACTTTATCATGTTGTCTGCACCAGAATCTATCACTGCCGCTCTGCTTCAGAGAGCAATCCCTGACAATTGATGGAGGATGCGGGCAAAAGCAAATTGCTAAGGGCAACGGCGTGTCAGTTTGGTGCCCTTATGTAATGGAGGAAAGCAGCTGGTGCAGGCTAACATAAGGCATGAACAGGCCATGGCACAGCAACAGAAGAGGCATGAAGAGGCCTTATATGCTCAACAGCAGGCTCAGGCGGAGACCTAGGCTCGGCAGCAGGAAAAAAATGGTTTGCTGATGGAGCATATTGCTGCAATAACAGAGACTGCTGTAACTCCAGCCCCACAAGTGGAGGTAAGCTCCCCAGAGACTTTTAATGTGAGGAGGGCTGTGCAGCAGGCTTTGCAAAAACTGATGCCCAATGACGACATCGAGGCCTACCTGACCATGTTTGAGAGAGTGGCAAAGAGAGAAAGATTGCCAGTAGCCGAGTGGGTAGAGGTCCTGGTGCCCTTTTTGTGAACCACAAAAAGCCTACTATGACCTCAGGGAGCAGAATGTCTGGGACTATGCTAAATTAAAAATGGAGGTCCTTTCTCATCTAGGCATTACGCCGGCTGTTCGTGTCCGGAGGGTACACATGTGGAGCTACACCATGGACAGGCCTGCCCGCTCTCAGATGTTTGACCTCCTCCATCTCGTGCATTAGTGGCTGGAACCTCACTACTTCAGAGCCCTCCCTGAGGAGCTACAACGGTGGGTTGGACATGAAGACACCAAAACTGCGGATGATCTTGTCAATATGGTGAAAAAGTTCCTGGCGACTGAGGACTGCCTCCGTGATGTCCCTGACGCACCAACACCTCCCCGGAGTACCAGACCCATGTCATCTGTGGGTAAGAGAGTTCAGGCTGTTGGGGGTGTGTGGAAGGGTGCAAGAGGGAACAAGGCTCTAGAGGCTGGGAATGGGCCTAAGACTGAGTCCCATGGGCAGTATAGTCCCAGAGAGGACTCCCCACCGAGGAGACCTGGGATGCTCTAGTGCTAGAGGTGCCGTGAGTGGGGACACATTGCTGCCAATTTAGGTAGCCAGAGACAGTCACTGTTTGTTGTGCCAGTGTGTGCAGTCTCACCAGAACTAGAGACTGAGCTGCAGATATGTACCCTGGTGATAAATAACTGCTTCGTCAAGGCTCTGTTGGACTCGGGTAGTCTGGTCACCTTGGTGCATGCCAGCTTTATGGCTGGGAATTATGTGCCACACAAAAGCATAAATGTGCTGTGCATCCATGGGGATGCAAAATCATACCCGGTGGCTTGGGTTAAGCTGGAGACTCCGGCTGGGACTGTAACCTATGAAGTCGGGGTAGTCAAAAGACTAATGCATCATTATTTCAGAAGATTTAAAGGTAGGCAGACAATGTCATAGAGCAGCAGGAAATGCTAGCAGAATGCTTGGGTGTATAGGGAGAGGCATTACCAGTAGAAAGAGGGAGGTGCTCATGCCGTTCTACAGAGCACTAGTGAAACCTCATTTGGAGTATTGTGCTAGGTACTGGAGACCATATGTCCAGATGGATATTGATACTTTGGAGAGAGTTCAGAGAAGGGCTACTAAACTAGTATATGGATTGCAGGATAAAACTTACCAGGGAACATTAAAGGACCTTAACATGTAGAGCTTGGAGAAAAGACGAGACAGAAGGGCTATGATAGAAACTTTTAAATACATAAAGGGAATCAACAAGGTAAAAGAGGAGAGAATATTTAAAAGAAGAAAAACTGCTACAAGAGGACATAGTTTTAAATTAGAGGGGCAAAGGTTTAAAAGTAATATCAGGAAGTATTACTTTACTGAGAGAGTAATGGATGCATGGAATAGCCTTCCTGCAGAAGTGGTAGCTGCAAATACAGTGAAGGAGTTTAAACATGAATGGGATAGGCATAAGGCCATCCTTCATATAAGATAGGGCCAGCGGCTATTCATAGTATTAAGTATATTGGGCAGACTAGATGGGCCCAATAGTTCTTATCTGCCGACACATGTAATTCTGGGCTGGGACTTCCCATTATTTTGGAAGTTGTGGGTGAAGAAAAACTTATCTGCAACCAGTGAAGAAACTCCGGCAGAAGCTGTATCTTCCCCTTTAAATAATCATTGCTGTGAGTTGCCCATTGAACACAATGTTTTAAAGTAAGTGACCATTGAAAACAAATTTGCCGATAAGGTGAAAAATGAACAAATCATGTTAACTGAAATGTCTAATGAAAATTTGGGGCCATGTGATGATGATGGTGATGACACCCCCTTTTCCTTGCAGATGTTAGCGGGAGAAGAGGAACCTTCCCCATCTGAGAAGAATGTATTGGACTTATACGTGTCTCGAGGTAACTTTGGTACGGAGCAAATGAGCCCCCAATCTCGTGAATGCTCGAGCAAAAGTTACTGTCGTAGATGGTGTACCACAGGAACCAGAAGCTGACCAGAAATTTCCACATTTTGCCATGAATGAAAACTTTGTGTATCGTGTTATCAAATGCAACAACGAAATTGGGGCACAGCTCCTGTTACCAAAACCCTATAGACGTATGGTATTAGACCTAGCACATAGCATGTACTTGGGGGACACATAGGGACTAGCAAAACATAGGAGAGGGTACTACAAAGGTTTTACTGGCCTGGAGTGTATGAGGAAGTAAAATCGTACTGCGGTTCGTGCCCCACCTGTCAGATAAGTTCCCCAACGTCCCACTTCCGGAGTCCCTTGGTGCCTCTTCCCATCATTGAGCTACCTTTTGAAATAATTGCCATGGATTTAGTGGGTCCCATTGTTAAGTCAGCTAGGGGACACCAGTATATTATGGTTGTGTTAGACTATGCCATTCGGTACCCGGAATCGGTGCCCCTGCGAAACATGGCATCCAAAAATATTGCCCGGGAGTTATTTTACATGTTCTCCTGAACAAGGATCCCTAAGGAAATTCTCACAGACCAGGGTACACCCTTTATGTCGAAGGATAATCCCGGTGAAAGGGTCCTGATTTTAGTTCCCACCGTGGCGAGTACGTTTCTGGCAAAGTGGCAGGGTCCTTACGAGATTGTGGAAAAAGTAGGCGAGGTGAACTATAAGGTGCACCAACCAGGAAGGAGAAAACCCTTCCAGATTTACCAAGTAAATCTGATCTTGCCACGGAAAGATTGTGAGTCATTGGTGGCCACACAGACGGTAGTTAAGGAGGGGTCGCAACCAATTCCCCCAGTAAAAATTTGTGAGGCCTTGTCAGTACACCAGAAACAAGAAGTTAAGGAGTTTCTGCAGAAAAATAGAAGAAGGTTTTCTGACCTACCAGGCTGTACCCAGCTGATAAAACATTACATGAGAACTGAGCCCCACAGTAAGGTGAATCTAAAGCCCTATATGATACCAGAAGCACATAGAAAAGCGGTATCCTCTGAGGTCAGGCACATGCTTGAGTTAGGGGTCATTGAGGAATCTACCAGTGAGTGGTCGAGCCCTATTGTATTAATCCCGAAGCCCAATGGGACTTGGAGGTTCCACAATGATTTCCGGAAGTTAAATGAGGTGTAAAAATTTTATGCACACCCCATGCCCAGAGTAGATGAACTGATCGAGAGGCTTGGGAAAGCAATGTACATCACGACCCTTGACCTTACAAAGGGTTATTGCCAGATACCATTGTCAGATGAGGCTAAAGAAAAGACGGCATTCTCCTCTCCAAAGGGGCTGTTCCAGTACACAGTGATGCCGTTCGGGTTACATGGAGCCCCTGCTACATTTCAGAGGTTGATGGACCTAATCTTGAGGCCACATCAATACTATGCCGCCACCTACCTTGATGATGTGGTCATTTTTTCACCTGATTGGAAAATTCACCTCTGGAAAGTACAGGCCGTGATAGACTCCATTAGTGATGCTGGCCTAACCATAAACCCTGAGAAGTGTATGGTATGTCTAGAGGAAGCAAAATATCTGGGCTACATTATTGGTAAATGGCTGGTTAAAACACAGGTCAATAAAGTAGAGGCAATACAGAACTGGCCTAAGCCCTTAACAAAAAAACAAGTCAGGGCCTTCCTTGGCATAACTGGGTACTGCCGCCGTTTCATTCCAAATTTTGCCTCATTTGCAGCACCGTTGACTGACTTAATGAAAGGCCCTAAGTCAGTAATGGTGAAGTGGACCCCAGAGGCAGAAAAGGCCTTTCAGAGTCTATAGTCTGCCCTCTGTCAACAACCAGTGCTCATTTTCACGGATTTCGGAAAAGAGTTTCTGGTCCAGACGGATGCGTCTGACACAGGCTTGGGAGCGGTCCTTTCACAAGTGGTAAATGGGAAGGAGCACCCAGTGATGTACCTAAGCAGAAAACTGACCCCAGCAGAAAAAGATTACGCCATAGTGGAACGAGAGTGTATAGCCATTAAATGGGCAATAGAGTCACTTAAATATTATCTGCTGGGTAGGAAATTTGTGTTGGTGACAGATCATGCTCCGTTAACCTGGATGAAACAAAATAGGGAGAAAAATGCAAAGTGACCAGGTGGGTTCTCTCCCTGCAAAATTTAAATTTCAAGGTTGAGCATAGGCCGGAAAAATTACAGGGAAACACACTGTTTGTTGGCTGAAAATACCCAGACCTCCAGTCGGAAGAAGAGGGGGGGGGGGGGGGGGGATATGTGGTAACATGAACAGGAAAGTATATGGTAAAGTCCTGGAAGGGGTGTATATCTCACCCAGGTTCCTCAACTGGGTGAAGTAAGTAAGATCCAGAATGGTGCTGGCTTCAGCAAATATAGTTGCTGAAGCTATTTTCTTTAGAAGTTTATTAGACTGGGGAAGGTAGGCTTGATAGAGGGACCTCCCCAGTGCACCCCAATCCAGGGCATGTTTCCCCCTAGCCTGAGCGATCTCCAGGTGTAGCCATCTGCGATAATTAAGGGGAAATAAAACCTGTCCCAGGCTGTCAGTCTGGGGGAAGTGATGTCTGGAGATAAGTCCAGGAGGCTGGCTGTTGTCCTGACTAAAGAAAAACCCTGATGCCCTGTGTGACCTTTGTTTTATAGGTGAGGCAGTATCTGCAGGATCTGTATTAGTTAGTGCTCAGACGAGCAGGATTTGTTTTAATTTTTTTTTTGTTGCCCAAAGTGTAAAGGCTATTTATTTCTGCTGTTTGTGCCACAATAAAGTGGAACCTGATTTGAACTTTATCCTGTTGTCTGCACCAGAATCTGTCACCGCCATGGGCGTAGGAAGCGGGGGGGACGGATCCCCCCCAGGCTCCAGCCAGGCCAGCGGCAGTGTCTGTCTGCGGCGGGGCAGGCAGTGTGTGGCGGCGGCAGGCAGTGTGCGGCGGCAGGCACTGAGATGAGCGCTTCCATTGTGGAAGCGAAGCGCTCATCTCCATAGTGATCTGTTTCTGTTTACAGTATATTGCTGTCCTCAGGACAACGATACAAACAGAAGGCTGCGGAGGAGCAGGGCAGGGAGGTGTGTCCCTTTCCTGTTCCTCTGATAGGCTGCTGGCACTACTCGCGCCGCCTGAGCCATACAGCGCTGGAGTCAGGACACAGGCTGGAAGAGGCCTGCATCGCATTGCTCCAAAGAGGTAAGTATAAGTGTTCTTTTTTTTATTTTTACTATATTATATACAATAATTATTTTTTTTTAACTGGCACATAAAAGGGGGGCACTGGTATTATACTGGCATATGATTGGGGAATTTGGGGGGCCCTGGAATTACTGGCACAGATTGGGGGGGGGGGGTCTGGTATTACTGCCACATGATTGGGGGGTCTGTTTGGTATTACTGGCACATGATTGGGGGGTCTGGTCTGGTATTACAATACTGCCACATGATTGGGTGGGTCTGGTATTACTGGCACATGATTGGGGGGGTCTGGACCATCTGGTATTACTGGCACATGATTGGGGGGGGTCTGATATTACTGGCACATGATTGGGGGGTCTGGTATTACTGGCACATGATTGGGGGGTCTGGTATTATACTGGCACATGATTGGGGAATTTGGGGGGTCTGGTATTACTGGCACATGATTGGGGGGGTCTGGTATTACTGGCATATGATTGGGGGGTCTGGTATTACTGGCACATGATTGGGGGGTCTGGTATTACTGGCACATGATTGGGGGGGTCTGGTATTACTGGCACATGATTGGGGGGGTCTGGTATTACTGGCACATGATTGGGGGGGGGGTCTGGTATTACTGGCACATGATTGGGGGGTCTGGTATTATACTGGCACATGATTGGGGAATTTGGGGGGGTCTGGTATTACTGGCACATGATTGGGGGGGGGTCTGGTATTACTGGCACATAATTGGGGGGGCCTGGTATTACTGGCACATGATTGGGGGGGTCTGGTATTACTGGCACATGATGGTTGGGGTCTGGAATTACTGGCACATGATTGGGGGGGTTGTTATTACTGGCACATGATTAGGGGGGGCTGTTATTACTGGCACATGATTGGGGGGGGCTGTTATTACTGGCACACGATTGGGGGGGCTGTTATTACTGGCACATAATTGGGGGGGCTGTTATTACTGGCACATGGTTGGGGGGGCTGTTATTACTGGCACATGATTGGAGGGCTGTTATTACTGGCACATGATTGGGGGGGCTGTTATTACTGGCTGATGAGAGGCACTGGGGCTCTTATCTGAGGTCTGATTGGGGGTCATTCATATTGGGGTCTGAGCTGAGGTGTGATCTGAGGTCTTATTAACATTGGGGATCTTATTGGGGCTGTTAGCTGAGGTCTGATTAACATTGGGGGTCTGATTGGTGGTCTGACCTGAGGTGTAATGAAAAATATTTTTTTCTTATTGTGCCCACTTCCAGCCCGGAGCCCAGCTGCCCAGAGCACTGATCCGGAGCAGCTTGGAAAAAAAGGCCTCACAGTCTCCCACACTCCTCCCCGGCCAAGCCAGCCAGCACCTCAGGCAAGCCAGCCAGCACCCCTGAGTCTTCAGAACTGTAAGTGTGTGTGTGTGGGGGGGGGGGGGTTCACACACACACACACACACTTAAAATTTAACGATATAAACAACTCACAGTTTACTGAATGAGAATATACCCGGCGAGCAAAAATGCTGTCCCCCCCCCAGATTTTTTGGGGTTCCTACACCCATGGTCACCGCCGGCCTGCTTCAGAGAGCAATCCCTGACATAAGAAAAAACCTATGTCTTATTAGCCATTCAGCAGTGAACGGACATTGTTTTATAGACATTTTTGTGGTGTATTAATAAGAAAAAAAGAGTACGTCTTATTAACCGTTCAGTGTTGAACGTACAATGTTTTGTAAACAATTTTGTGGTGTAGTAATAAGAAAAAAACCTATGTCTTATTAGCCATTCAGCGGTGAACATACATTGTTTTATAGAAACTTTTTTGGTGTATTAATTAGAAAAAATACTACGTCTTATTAGCCGTTCAGCTGTGAATGTACATTGTTTTATAGACATTTTTGTGGTGAATTTCTAAGAAAAATAAATCTACGTCTTATTAGCTGTTTTGCAGTGAATAAACATTTCTTTATAGACAATTTTGTGGTGTATTAATAAGAAAAAAAAAGTTTGTCTTATTAGCCACTTTGAACTTACATAGTTCTACTGACATTTTTGGGGTGAATTAATTTACTTTTAATTTACTTTAATTCTTTTATTTTTCAGTATGTCAGACAGACAAGTGACAGGCCCTTCAAAGGGAACGGGCAGTAGCCCAAATGTTTCTGGTGCAGGCACAAGTAGCAGCAGAAGAAAGTAGGGGTGGCAGCAGGAGTGGCAGCAGGAGTCGCAGCGAGAGGCCTGAGCACCCAGTGTCTAGCGGTCGTGTCTTGACCAGCAACCCAGCGGTGCTTGAGTGGTTGACTCGGCCTTCTACTTCGTTGCAAGTGACATCAGACATCCCCAGCCAAGAGTTGGGGGCTTAGTTTTCATGGCCTGGGAGCAGGCCCTGTGCCCGACCTGTCCTCAACCTGCCTCTGTCATTTTCTGTCCCCTCCGTTTAAGAAGTATTATATGCCATAGGCTCGGCTCCACTTTTCAGTGAGGATGAGCTACTAGAGGACAGTCAGCAGCTAATGCCCAGCCAAGATCTGGAGGAGACATCTGCCGCTTCCTCCGCTAGACGAGCAAGCAGTGATGATGACAGTCACGTGGGAACTGGTGTTGCGAGCGATCAGTCTCCTGGACCTGAGACCATTGAGAGAGACATCAGTGACTTGCAGACAGTAGCGGATGATGATGTAGCCGATCGCACTTGGGAGCCGGATGAAAAAGGGGCTTCATCATCATCAGGAGAATAGGGTGGAAGCTTGCGCATGAGGCAGCGGCTGACCCAGCAGCGTGGTAGCTTGGCCATGAGTCAGCAGGGTGGCAGCAGTGAAAGGTTGGGAGCCGAACGTGCCCGGGGTAGACCACCCGCTTTGCAGGAGGCTAACTGCCCAGAAAGTAGTGGTGCAGGTGTTCATGGAGGCAGCAGAAGCAGGAAGTCAGTGCGGAGTGTTGGGGTGAAAATGCCATATATAGGAGGTAAACATGGCCATGTGCCGAATCTGTAGGCAGAAAGTGAAGCATGGCCCTGACACAAGTATTATATGCCGTAGGCTCGGCTCCACTTTTCAATGAGTATGAGCTACTAGAGGAAAGTCAGCAGCTAATGCCCAGCCAAGATCTGGAGGAGACATCTGCCGCTACTGGCATTACAGTGATTGGCTAGTCGGAACACGTCATCAGGTGCATTATAGCACACGATGATGCATGTTTGGCTCATTTGAAGTCAGGGAGAACTGCGCTTCAGAAGCGACAGAGAGTGTAGGGAGTCTGATCGCAATCAATTCAGTAGAAAAAAAATTCATAGACCCAAAAGTCCTTTTAAGGACTATTGTGTGTGGTGGCAGGTTGGCAGTATTTTAGGGCTACAGTACAATTTTTTTTTCCAAGAATCTTCAATACTTATTCTATAGAGGCTGTCTGCAGTGACTAGAGACATCTGTCTAATACCTTCTTTGTGTCAGGGCCAGAGATTGGAGAAATATAACTGAAAATGAATATATTTTTTCCATCTTTTGAAGTACTTTTTATATAGAGGGTGTCTGCAATTACTAGAGACATCTGTCCAAAACCTTCTGTGTGTCAGGGCCAGAGATAGGAGAACTATAACTGAAACTTAATATATTTTTTCCAACATTTTCAATACTTTTCATATAGAGGGTGTCTGCAGTCACTAGAGACATCTGTCCAATACTTTCTGTACGTCAGAGCCAGAAATTGGAGAAATATAACTGAAAATGAATATATTTTTCCATCATTTTCAATAACTTTTCTATAGAGGGTGTCTGCAGTAACTAGAGACATCTATCCAATACCTTCTATGTGTCAGGGCCAGAGATTGGAGAAATATAACTTAAAATTTATATGTTGTTTTCCATAATTTTCAATACTTTTTCTAAAGAGGGTGTCTGCAGTGACTAGAGACATCTGTCAAATACCTTCTGTATGTCAGGGCCAGAAATTGGAGAAATATAACAGAAAATGAATAGATTTTTTCCATCATTTTTAATAATTTTTCTATAGAGGGTGTCTGTAGTGACTCCTGACATCTGTTCAATACCTTCTGTGTGTCAGAGCCAGAGATTGGAGAAATATAACTGAAAAATAATATATTTTTTCCATCATTTTCAATAATATTTATATAGAGGGTGTCTGCAGTGACTAGAGACATCTGTCCAATACCTTCTGTGTGTCAGGGCCAGAAATTGGAGAAATATAACTGAAAATGTATATATTTTTTCCATCATTATCAATACTTTTTATATAGAGGGTGTCTGCAGTGACTAGAGACATCTGTTCAATACCTTCTGTGTGTCAGGGCCAGAAATTGGAGAAATATAACAGAAAATGTATATATTGTTTCCATCATTTAAAAAAAAATTATATAGAGGGTGTCTACAGTGACTAGAGACATCTGTCCAATACCTTCTGCGTGTCAGGGCCAGAGATTGAAGAAATATAACTGAAATTTATATATTTTTTCCTTCATTTTCGATAATTTTTCTATAGATGGTGTCTGCAGTTACAAGTGTCATATGTATTATACCTTCTGTGTGTCAAGGCCAGAGATTGGAGAAATATAACTGAAAATTAATATATTTTTTCCATCATTTTCAATACTTTTTCTATAGAGGGTATCTGCAGTAGTGATGGACGAACATCTGCCGGGACGGTTCGCGAACGCGACGGGTCCCATTCATTTTATTTGCAGGCGAACCTGAAAAACCTTCAGCTCATATTTGCAGCCAAGAAATAATTACTAGAAGTGCACAAATAGTCCCACAACATGGACAGTGACATACCCGATGTATTATTCTAATTTGTGATCTCCATTCATAATTTTTTTCAATGCAAAATATCGGCAATATCATTTTCGCGCATGCGCAAATGCACTATACAGTACCCAAATGCACTATAAAGAAAGTATATTGGTATATAACACCCCGCTTCAATCAGCTTTTTTGGGGGAAGACTAGTATATCACACCAGGAGAAATTATTTGTTCCAATAACGCTTGTCCCTCTATATACCTGCAGTATCGCAGCAGAACCGCACACAACTGCCGCACAATATAAATGCACTATAATATACTTTCTAACATAGAAAGGATATTATAACATTGTACAAGGAAGATCCATTAGAATATACATCAAGATAAAGTGTAACTTTTAATAATGTTACTATGAGGGTCTATTCACACGTCCATAAGTGTTTTGCGGATCCGCAAAACATGGAAACCGTCAATGTGCATTCCACAATTTGCGGACCGAACATCGCCAGCACTATAATAGAAAATGCCTAATCTTGTCTGCAATTGCGGACAAGAATAGGACATGTTCTATTTTTTTGCGGAAACGAAAGCACGGATGCATATTCCGGCCCCATTGAAAATGAATGGGTCTGCACCCGTTCCACAAAATTGCGGAACGGATGCGGACCCATTTTGCGGACGTGTGTATGGAAAAGATATCCCTCAAAATGAAAATAAATGTAATTATTAAAGTTAAGCAAAAATAATACATGTGGTAGGCAATAACAAGTGCTCGGCGGCACTAAATCAGGTGCTCGGCAGCACCAAATCAGAAACCATATGTCCTACCACAATCCGGGGGGTTCCAGTGCACATCAATTAATTCCAGAGGGAAAGCAAAAAAACATCTATCATTGGGCTAGATGATGATGTGGTATTGAAGGACAGGGTGGGCAAAGAACTGTCCCTGATATTGCCTTACAGGGGGTGCTATTCTTTCCCTGATAGCCTAACCACAGACCACCCGCCCTGATAAGAGCGACCCCGTCCGGAACCTTACCCTATATAAAAATGGCCCTAGTAAGCCCCTAGGCCCCTGACTTTCAGGTGATCACTATATAGATCTATGTGTTTTTTACTCATTATAAAAGTATATTATAAGTATATTGCACCCCTCGGTGTATCACACCTATCGATAGCACACCTATACCAGTCCTTAAAAGGACTTTTGTGGCCCTATTAGCTAGTGTTTGGTGTCCCTAACAGCCTGTCCCTGCTCCACACAGCAACCTCTACCTACACTGGCAAAACACTGAATGTAAAATGGCGGCCAGATCAGGTTTATTTATAAGGTAGGGGGTATGTCCATGTGCTGAAACGTCTCAATTGGCTGTCCTGTACCATCTGATGGATGTGTCATGGGTCAAAGTTCTTCACAATGTAAAAGAATATGGCGGGAGCGAATATCTCCATATATTCGCATGTTTGGCGAATCGCGAACACGCAAAGTTCGCCGCAAAACGACCACCGGGTGAACCGCAAGGGCATATCTAGTCTGCAGTGACAAGAGACATCTGTCCAATACCTTCTGTGTGTCAGGGCCAGAGATTGGAGAAATATAACTGAAAATTAATATATTTTTTCCATCATTTTCAATACTTTTTACATAGAGGGTGTCTGCAGTGACTAGAGACATCTGTCCAATACCTTCTGTGTGTCAGGGCTAGAAATAGGAGAAATATAACTGAAAATTAATATATTTTTCAATCATTTTCAATAATTTTTATATAGAGGGTGTCTGCAGTGACTTATGCCATCTGTGCAATACCTTCTGTGTGTCAGTGCCAGAGATTGGAGAAATATAACTGAAAAATAATATATTTTTTCCATCAATTTCAATACTTTTTATATAGAGGGTGTCTGCAGTTACTAGTGACATATGTATTATACCTTCTGTGTGTCAGGGCCAGAGATTGGAGAAATATAACTGAAAATTAATATATTTTTTCCATCATTTTCAATCATTTTTATATAGAAGGTGTCTGCAGTGACTTATGACATCTGTCCAATACCTTCTGTGTGTCAGTTCCAGAGATTAGAGAAATATAACTGAAAAATAATATATTTTTTCCATCAATGTCAATACTTTTTATATAGAGGGTGTCTGCAGTGACTAGGGACATCTGTCCAATACCTTCTGTGTGTCAGGGCTAGAAATAGGAGAAATATAACAGAAAATGTATATATTTTTTTCCATAATTTTCAATAATTTTTTATGTAAAGGGTGTCTGCAGTGACTAAAGACATCTGTCAAAAACCTTCTGTGTGCCAGGGCCAGAAATTGGAGAAATATAACTGAAAATGACTGTATTTTTTCCATCATTTTCAATACATTTTCTATAGAGTGTCTGCAGTTGCTAGTGACATCTGCATTATACCTTCTGTATGTCAGGCCCAGAGATTGGAGAAATATAACAGAAAATGGATATATTTTTTCCATTATTTTTAATAATTGTTCTATAGAGGGTGTCTGACGTGCCACAGCTCTGCGGCGGTGTGCTGTTTGTCCCCTAATCATTTCAGCTTCAGCACGGCCCCTCTCCCCCTCTCTAGTAGCTATAGCTTGTAATATTATTACGCTCCAAAAATACATCTAGTCCTTTCTTGAATTCCTTTATTGTACTCACCATCACCACCTCCTCAGGCAGAGAGTTCCATAGTCTCACTGCTCTTACCGTAAAGAATCCTTTTCTATGTTTGTTTACAAACCTTCTTTCCTCCAGACGCAGAGGATGTCCCCTCGTCACAGTCCTGGGGATAAATAGATGATGGGATAGCTCTCTATACTGACCCCTGATATATTTATACATATTAATTAGATCTCCCCTCAGTCGTCTTTTTTCTAAAGTGAATAACCGTAATTTTGATCATCTTTCAGGGTACTGTAGTTGCCCCATTCCAGTTATTACTTTAGTTGCCCTCCTCTGGACCCTCTCCAGCTCTGCTATGTCTGCCTTGTTTACAGGAGCCCAGAACTGTACACAGTACTCCATGTGTGGTCTGACTAGCGATTTGTAAAATGGTAGGACTATGTTCTTATCACGGGCATCTATGCCCCTTCTGATTCAACCCATTATCTTATTGGCCTTGGCAGCAGCTGCCTGACACTGGTTTTTGCAGCTTAGTTTGCTGTTTATTAAAATTCCTAGATCCTTTTCCATGTCAGTGTTACCGAGTGTTTTATCATTTAGTATGTGCGGGTGACTTGCATTATTCCTTCCCATGTGCATAACTTTACATTTGTCAGTGTTAAACCTCATCTGCCACTTATCTGCCCAAGCATCCAATCTATCCAGATCCCTCTGTAGTAGTATACTGTCCTCTTCAGTGTAAATTACTTTACACAGTTTAGTGTCATCTGCGAAAATTGATACTTTACTATGCAAGCCTTCTACGAGATCATTAATAAATATATTGAAGAGAATAGGGCCCAATACTGACCCCTGAGGTACCCCACTAGTGACAGTGACCCAATCTGAGTGTGTACCGTTAATAACCACCCTCTGTTTTCTATCATTGAGCCAGTTACTTACCCACATACAGATGTTTTCTCCCAGTCCGAGCATTCTCATTTTATATACTAACCTTTTATGTGGTACAGTGTCAAATGCTTTGGAGAAGTCCAGATATACGACATCCATTTATCCGCCGCTGTCAAGTCTAGAACTTACCTCCTCATAGAAACTGATTAAATTAGTTTGGCATGACCGATCCCTCACGAAGCCATGCTGATATGGCGTTATTTGCTTATTTTCGTTGAGATGCTCTAAGATAGCATCTCTCAGAAAACCTTCAAACAGTTTACCCACAACAGATGTTAAACTTACCGGCCTATAGTTTCCAGGCTCTGTTTTTGGACCCTTTTTGAATATTGGCACCACATTTGCCATGCGCCAATCCTGTGGAACATTCCCTGTCAGTATAGAGTCCGCAAATATCAGAAATAATGGTCTGGCTATGACATTACTTAATTCCCTTAGGATACGGGGGTGTATGCCATCCGGTCCTGGCGATTTGTCTATTTTAATCTTTTTAAGTCGCTGATGTACTTCTTCCTGGGTCAGACAGGACACTTTTAATGGGGAATTTATTTTTACATTCTGCATGTCATCTGACAGTTTATTTTCCTCAGTGAATACACTGGAGAATTTTTTTTTTAACAGCTTTGCTTTCTCCTCGTCGCTCTCTGCGACTCCCCCCTCATTACTCTTTAAAGGGCCGACACCTTCAGATTTATACTTTTTAACATTTATATAATTTAAGAACATTTTAGGGTTAGTTTTATTCTCTTTGGCAATTAATCTCTCGGTCTCTAGTTTGGCCGCTTTTATTTGTTTTTTACATGTTCTATTTTTTTTCCTTATAGTTTTTCAGTGCTTCCGTGCTACCCTCTTGTTTTAGTGATTTATATGCTTTATTTTTGTCATTTATTTCTTTCTTTACAGTTCTATTTATCCACATTGGTTTCTTTTTGTTCCTTAACCTTTCATTCCCAATACAGCCACAAAATGGGATATCTTTAAAAACATCCTAAAATCTCATTGTGAGAGGTACATATCGTACCTCTCACAATGAGATTTTAGGATGTTTTTAAAGATATCCCATTTTGTGGCTGTATTTTTTTCTTAAAACCTACCCCAATTTTCCTAAGCTACTGGTGAAGGTGTGCCGCGTGTGTGCACATTTCCGCAAGTCATCGACAGCTTTAGCTGGTCTGTAAACGCTGCAGCAGTGCTTGAAATTGCCAGCTCACTGGCTGTTGTGCAATGTGAGCACGCGCTGGAACGTTCCACAGGTTGGCCAGGCTATGTGAGGAGGTTGGCCAGGCTATGTGAGGAGGAGCAGAGGGCAGTAGTGGAATACCAGCTGCAACATGGTCGTCGCCTTTCCAGTCAGCTTCCGTTAATCAGAAGAGAGGAGTTGGCATGGATGACTGACCTCTGTAACGTTTTAAGAAACTCTGAGGAATCAACACAGATGGTGAGCAGCAATAACGCTATTATCAGCGTAACCATCCCACTTCTTTGTCTACTCAAACGCTCGCTGCTCACAATTAAGGATGATGCTTTGCATGTGGAAGAGGTGGAAATGGGGGAAGACATTACACAAGGTGATAGCCAGACCACCCTCCTGAAGAGGAGGAGGAGCAGGAGACGGTTGCCTCCGCTACAGAGGGTAGTACCCATGGAAATTTAATCTCTTCAGCGTGGGTGGGCAAAAGAGGAGTAAGATAATGAGGAGATTAAGAGTGATCCTATTGATGATGACAGCAAAGTCTTGCCTGTTGGTACTCTGGCACACATGACTGACTTCATATAAGGCTGCTTTTTCCCCGACCACGCATTATACGCATTTTAGACAACACGGATTAATGGGTGTTCACCCTTCTCGACCCCCTCTACAAAGAGAACTTCTCATCTCTCATTCCTCAGGTGGAGAGGCTGAGCAAAACGGTGCAATATCAGAAGGTGCTTGTTGAAAAATTGCTCCAAAAATTTCCATCTGACAACTCTTGCGGCAGAGTCCATACTTCCTCGGGCAACCAAGGAGGGGAGACAAGGGGAACACACAGCAGTTCCAACATAGGCAGGGCAACACTCTCCAAGGCCTGGGACAGTTTCATGACACCCCACCAGCACCCTCCCCCTGATGCGCGGCCTAGTATCACAAGGAGGGAAAAGTTTTGGAAGATGGCGAAGGAGTGCGTAGCAGACCGTGTCAGCGTCCTCAGTGATCCTTCAGTGCCTTACAACTACTGTATGTTCAAGCTGGACACGTGGCACGAACTGGCGTTCTACGCCCTGGAGGTGCTGGCCTGCCCGGCCGCCAGAGTTTTGTCTGAGCGGGTATTTAGTGCTGCTGCTGGCATTACAACAGATAAGCGTATCCGCCTGTCAACTGAAAATGCTGACAGGTTGACTCTTATAAAAATGAACAAGGCCTGGATTGCCCCAGACAGCTCGACTCCACCAGAGGAAAGCGAATGAACAAAGGCACTTTAAATGTGTTGTTTAATGAACTCAATACACTGTATTCCCATGCACTCCTTCCACCACAAAAAAGGGTATATGGTTGAATCTTCCTTTTCTCATCCTCCTCCTCCTCTTTCATCATATCAACATGCTTTTTTGTTGCATATAATGCCCTCGCATATATGCCCTCACATATAATTTTTTACAGGGTCAGCTCAACTGCAGGCCCTTGCATATAATGTTTTACAGGGTCAGCTCAACTGCAGGCCCTCGCATATAATGTTTTACAAGGTCAGCTCAACTGCAGGCCCTCGCATATAATGTTTGACAGGGTCAGCTCACCTGTAGGCCCTTGCATATAACGTTTTACAGGGTCACCTCACCTGTAGGCCCTCTCATATAATGTTTTACAGGGTCCAAGAACCAGATTTTTGTCCCTATAGGGCCCTCAGGAGATTGTAACAAAAATCAAACCACGGTCACCTGACCAAAAACTCCTTTTAGGGGTCCTATCTATATGTTAAAACTTTAACCTTTATTATTTACTTTTAAAACAAAAATACTCAGAGAAACCATTACTACAAGGTAATTTAAAAATATCAGGTTGCCATTACGGGCTAAGTCAGTTAATTTATGTCTTTTTTTTATGTCTTTTTTGGATTTGGATGCTTCGCCTCATTTCGCCAAGAAATTAGCTTTGTTACGATTTTTTTAGTCCCCTGCAGGGAGAGTGTATCTCGGTGTACATCACTGTGCATTGCAGCAACTTGCATAGATATGCGTCAGTATGACAGGGAGATCTCATACAATATATAGACATTCACATTGTCGTTCAGGCCACCAACAGTCCTAGCTAATCCTTAGCTAAACCAAAAGAAAAGCACACAACACTCTTTAGTAAAGGAAAATTAAACACTGTGTGTCCCTGTGTCCCAATGACTTTTTAGTGGAAAAAAAGAAGAACATAGAGGCAGTGCAAATAAAATTGTGAAAAAAAGGTTATTTTAATTCATGTTTTGGCAATGCAAACACATGCTTTTGAATCACTTCTGTTAGCTGAAGAATGACTGTGTCTCACTATTAGGCTCAGTTCACACTTCACTTATTTGGTCAGTTACAGGTGCAGATCTTTTTATGATACGTGATCTGAGAGTAGAATTTGCTGGAATTAACTGCCGAAATAACTGAAGTCTGAACTCAGCCTTGCAGGTCAATGTTAGCAGCAGGTATAGTGTAATTAACAATGCAGTGGCCAAAGATTCTAATATAGTGGGAAAGACCTGTCTCTTTTCACTGTTTGTGAGTTGTCCACATTGATTGATAAATAACCTGTTCTGTTAGCCACTGATTCTACTATAGTGGGAAAGAGCTGTTTCATTTTATACTGTTTGCTGTTTCCACATAGATTGATAAATAACCTATTTTGTTACCAATGATAGTATAGTGGCCCCATGACAGAGTGGGGAGGGTGTCCGCAGTAAGTTTTAGTTAATGTCACTGTTTATTTTTCCCTTCTTCTGATCCTTGAAATGAACAACTAAAAACAGGAGTGGGTCCAAAACAGAGATGAACTGTGATGGAAATAGTGTTTTCCATTGTTCAGTTCTTCTGAGAGATCAGAAGGGTAAAATAAACTGTGATGTCAACAATGCCAAACAGGGATACTAGTGGCCCTGGAACAGAGAGGAGAGGAGTCAACATTGTGGCCCAGTCAAAGAGGAGAAGATGGTGACAATAGCATGAGAAGTCAATATAGTTGTCCAGTCACAGAGTGTGGAACAACAATGGAAATTGGCAAGACTGAAGTCGTTGAGCTGATTGTTGATAGTAAGAGGCGCAGTACACAACCAAGCGTGAGTGTTGCGATGAATAGGATTTTATTTTAGGTTCAAGACAAAATAAAATGCTATTTATCGCAACACTCATGCTTGGTTGAGTACTACGCCTCTGTCTATCAACAATCATCTTGAAGACTTCAGTCTTGCCAATTTCCACTGTTAAAACTCACCCCACCGACAGTTTGGCTCCGGGCTCAAGGGTTCCTGATAGTTTGGCTACACCGACCAGCATTTCTGACCAGCATTTATCATCTCTTCCGCTCGTACTGGTGTTGTAGCTTCCTTTGCTTGCTGGATTCATTTTTCCATCACACTATGCCGTTACTCGTTCCCATGGTTATGACTACCTTGCAATCCATCAGTGGTGTTCGTGCTTGCACTCTATAGGAAAAAACACCGGCCTCTCTGGTGGTCGGGATTGTGGGACCTCAGCTTTTTCCTATAATGTACAAGCACGGCCACCGCTGATGGATTGCAAGGTGGTGAAAACCACGGAAACGACCAGTGTATAAAGTGATTGAAAAATGAATCCAGCCAGAAAAGAAGCAACATGGACAATCACAATACATTAGTAAGTGCCTTGTATTTACTTCCTCTACATAATAAATGACATTTACTGAAGTGAGACATCCCCTTTAAGTACCAAATAAGACTGCATCCTTAAAGGATTAAATAGAAATACACTATATGACTGTAGCATTGTATCTAAAGTTTAGCACATTTATCGTTTCATGGATTCTTACAAGAGAGCAATGAGATGAAAGGGATTTGGGAAGAAAAATAGTTTGCCACAGGTGAATTAAATTTTGCAGTACATCTTTGTATATTTATTTTTTAAGAATTTGGCATGAATATTTCCATAAATCTTATATGTCATAAAATTCATTATAACATCTATCTATCTATCTATCTATCTATCTATCTATCTATCTATCTATCTATCTATCTATCTATTCGAGAACAAAATCTGCCATCACTGTCAACACTACAGTCGACGAGGAGCAAGAAAACAAAGTGCCTGGAACTGCACCAAAAATCAAACAATTGCAATATGTACTTAATGAGAGTGTCCTAGTAAAGTTAAACCTGCCTGTGTAAACTGGTAATATATTGTATGCTAGGTGTGCCATAAAAATAATACAATATGTTCTCTGGATATAGACAAGACAACATGATTTCTCATAGATATGCTGAGCACATGGAAACTAAAATAAAAGTAGAACCAGGCTTACACAATTATTGAGGTTGGGAAAAAAAAAGCAGAAAACCTGTCAGGCTTTTATACTGGTTTATTATTATGTGGTTCATTACTTTTGGTTATTATCCTAAATTATCTAGCATTCCAACATTATATTATATTACTACATCCTTGCATTAAAATAAAGGATGGCAGAGACCCGAAAGTTAAATATTAATGTGAATTCAGCCTGATTGAGGCTTTACAATAGTATTATTTATTGTATAGTGATATACTGACCTCTGCTGGGCTTTCAAATACCTGTACTGGCAAGTACAGAATGGTATGTACTATACTTTTTGCCTTATTGTTTTTTTTACTTTTCTAGCCTATGATCTAAAGAGAATGCAGTAGTCCTGCATAAACATACATCATTTTCAGTAAAAGACGGAATGTGGAATAAAATATAGTAATCAATGCTGATCACAGTGTACATTGAATAAAAGGGCGGGGTAGGGGGGATGGAGGGTTTATAGACTTGTCACTTTGATGTCCTATAATATAAAATGGTTATGTGTTCAGAGGCATCTGCTTATATTCCTTGATGTGTGCGTATTCTTAAATGGCATCTGTCAGCAGATTTGTACCTATGAATCTGGCTGACATGTTGCATGTACACTTGTAAGCTAAATACAACTGTGTTGGTCCCATGTTCATATGTGCCAGCATTTCTGAGAAAATGAAGTATTATAGGCAAATGAGTCACAAGGAGCAATGGGGGCATTGCAATTTCACTTAGAGGCTCATTTCTCTCTGCCACACCCCTTGTACTTTGATTGACAGGTAGAGATGAGCAAAATTTTCAAAATTCGATTAGGTTGATTCGCGACATTTTTCCCCAAAATTTGCTTTCATCCGAATTAATTTGTCACGAAGCGTGATAAATCAGGTCTATCCCAGCCGGCAGTTAAACTTTAGAGAGAATGTATCATGATGTACATCACTGTGCAGTGCAGAAACATGCATAGCTAGTCCTTTCTGGTAGTGAAACAGTTACTGTGCATCAGAATTACAGGCAGTTCACATATATGGACGTGCACATCATCATGCAGGTCACCAAAAATCCTAGCTAACCCGTAGATAAATTAAAACAAAAATGAATACAGCAGCCTTCAGTAAAGCAAAAATAAATAAATCAATAAAAAAATAAAAAAACGCTGCACACCCCTGCAGGTGTCCCTATGACTCTTTAGTGGAGCAAAATAAGGACATGGAGGCAAGTGCCTATAAAGTAGTTCTGTTACATGTAGAATGACTGTGTGACTTAGTTCACACTTCACTCATTTGGTCAGTTATTGTCAGCCCAAAGCAGGAGCAGGTCAAAACCATAGAACAGGTGCAGATCTATTCAAGATACCAAATCCAAGAGTAAGCCTGGCTCCTGAATTTGCCTTACACTAAGTGGTGGAAGTAAATAACAGAAATTTGAACTTTGCCTTACAGGTCAATGTTAGTGTCAACTCAAATTTTTTGGCGTGGACTTCACCGTGCAGTGGCCCAAAATTCAAGTAGTGGCCCCATGGGGACGGTGTCAGCAGTAAGGCTGTTTTCATATAACTGTTTATTTTTCCATTCTAGTGTTGATCGAGAACCCGAGCACTAGAGATGTCCCGAATAGTTCGCCGGCGAATAGTTCAAGGTTAACATAGCTTGTTCGCGTTTGCCGCGGCGGGCGAACATATGCGATGTTTGGTCCGCCCCCTATTCATCATCATTGAGTAAACTTTGACCCTGTACCTCACAGTCAGCAGACACATTCCAGCCAATCAGCAGCAGACCCTCCCTCCCAGACCCTCCCACCTCCTGGACAGCATCCATTTTAGATTCATTCGGAAGCTGCATTCTTAGTGAGAGGAGGGACAGTGTAGCTGCTGCTGATTTAATAGGGAAATCGATAGCTAGACTAGTGCATTCAGTGTCCACTACAGTCTTGAAGGACTCATCTGATCTCTGCTGTAAGGACAGCACCCCAAAAAGCCCTTTTTAGGGCTAGAACATCAGTCTGCTTTTTTTTTTCTTTTTTTCTGTGTAATCTAATTGCAGTTGCCTGCCTGCCAGCGTGTGTGTCAGGCTCACAGCGTATACTGTGCCCACTTGCCCAGTGCCACCACTCATATCTGGTGTCACAATAGCTTGCATTTAAAAAAAAATGAACTTTTTTGACTGTAATAATCAGTCAGCTTTTTTTTTCCCTGTGTAATCTAATTGCAGTTGCCTGCCTGCCAGCGGGTGTGTCAGGCTCACAGCGTATACTGTGCCCACTTTCCCATTCCCACCACTCATATCTGGTGTCACAATAGCTTGCATTTAAAAAAAATAATAACATTTTGGACTGTAATAATCAGTCTGCTTTATTTTTTATTTTTTTCCTGTGTAATCTAATTGCAGTTGCCTGCCTCACAGCGTATACTGTGCCCACTTGCCTGGTGTCACAATAGCTTGCATTTAAAAAAAACTAAACTTTTTTGACTGTGAAATAATATCAGTCAGTTTCCTTCACAAGTGTGCATTTCAGGGCCTGCCAGGGCACAGTGTCAAACCAGTGCAACTCATATCTGGTGTAACAGTGGTGCACAATTAAAAAAAAAAACACTTTTTGGACTGTGAAATAATAGCCGTCATTTTCCTTCACAAGTGTGTGTTTCAGGGCCTGCCAGGGCACAGTGTCACACCAGTGCAACTCATCTGGTGTAACAGTGGTGCACATTTAACCACCTCCCGACCGCCTAACGCACGGATGCGTCCGGAAGGTGGTTGATTCATTCCTCCTGGACGCATCCGTGCGTCATCTCGCGAGACGCGAGATTTCCTGTGAACACGGGCGCGCGCGCTCACAGGAACGGAAGGTAAGAGAGTGGATCTCCAGCCTGCCAGCGGCGATCGTTCGCTGGCAGGCTGGAGATGCGATTTTTTTAACCCCTAACAGGTATATTAGACGCTGTTATGATAACAGCGTCTAATATACCTGCTACCTGGTCCTCTGGTGGTCCCTTTTGTTTGGATCGACCACCAGAGGACACAGGTAGCTCAGTAAAGTAGCACCAACCACCACTACACTACACTACACCCCCCCGTCACTTATTAACCCCTTATTCACCCCTGATCACCCCATATAGACTCCCTGATCACCCCCCTGTCATTGATCACCCCACTGTCATTGATAACCCCCTGTAAGGCTCCATTCAGAGGTCAGTATGAATTTTACGGATCCACTGATAGATGGATCGGATCCGCAAAACACATACGGACATCTGAATGGAGCCTTACAGGGGGTGATCACCCAATATAGACTCCCTGATCACCCCCCTGTCATTGATCACCCCCCTGTCATTGATCACCCCCCTGTAAGGCTGCATTCAGATGTCCGTATGATTTTTACGGATCCACTGACACATGGATCGGATCCGCAAAACACATACGGACATCTGAATGGAGCCTTATAGGGGGGTGATCAATGACAGGGGGGTGATCACCCCATATAGACTCCCTGATCACCCCCCTGTCATTGATCACCCCCCTGTAAGGCTCCATTCAGACATTTTTTTGGCCCAAGTTAGCGGAAATTATAATTTTTTTTGCTTACAAAGTCTCATATTCCACTAACTTGTGTCAAAAAATAAAATCTCACATGAACTCACCATACCCCTCACGGAATCCAAATGCGTAAAATTTTTTAGACATTTATATTCCAGACTTCTTCTCACGCTTTAGGGCCCCTAGAATGCCAGGGCAGTATAAATACCCCACATGTGACCCCATTTCAGAAAGAAGACACCCCAAGGTATTCCGTGAGGGGCATATTGAGTCCATGAAAGATTGAAATTTTTGTCCCAAGTTAGCGGAAAGGGAGACTTTGTGAGAAAAAAAATATATATCAATTTCCACAAACTTGTGCCAAAAAAAAATAATTTCTATGAACTCGCCATGCCCCTCATTGAATACCTTGGGGTGTCTTCTTTCCAAAATGGGGTCACATGTGGGGTATTTATACTGCCCTGGCATTCTAGGGGCCCCAAAGCGTGAGAAGAAGTCTGGTATCCAAATGTCTACAAATGCCCTCATAAAATGAATGTGGGCCCCTTTGCGCATCTAGGCTGCAAAAAAGTGTCACACATGTGGTATCGCCGTACTCAGGAGAAGTTGGGGAATGTGTTTTGGGGTGTCATTTTACATATACCCATTCTGGGTGAGATAAATATCTTGGTCAAATGCCAACTTTGTATAAAAAATGGGAAAAGTTGTCTTTTGCCGAGATATTTCTCTCACCCAGCATGAGTATATGTAAAAAGACACCCCAAAACACATTACCCAACTTCTCCTGAATACGGCGATACCACATGTGTACACTTTTTTGCAGCCTAGGTGGGCAAAGGGGCCCACATTCCAAAGAGCACCTTTAGGATTTCACAGGTCATTTACCTACTTACCACACATTAGGGCCCCTGGAAAATGGCAGGGCAGTATAACTACCCCACAAGTGACCCCATTTTGGAAAGAAGACACCCCAAGGTAGTCCGTGAGGGGCATGGCGAGTTCCTAGAATTTTATATTTTTTGTCACAAGTTAGCGGAAAATGATGATTTTTTTTTATTTATTTTTTTCCTTACAAAGTCTCATATTCCACTAACTTGTGACAAAAAATAAAAACTTCCATGAACTCACTATGCCCATCACGAAATACCTTGGGGTGTCTTCTTTCCAAAATGGGGTCACTTGTGGGGTAGTTATACTGCCCTGGCATTTTAGGGGCCGAATGCGTGAGAAGTGGTTTGAAATCAAAATCTGTAAAAAATGGCCGGTGAAATCCGAAAGGTGCTCTTTGGAATGTGGGCCCCTTTGCCCACCTAGGCTGCAAAAAAGTGTCACACATGTGGTATCGCTGTACTCAGGAGAAGTTGGGCAATGTGTTTTGGGGTGTCATTTTACATATACCCATGCTGGGTGAGAGAAATATTTTGGCAAATGACAACTTTTCCCATTTTTTTATACAAAGTTGGCATTTGACCAAGATATTTATCTCACCCAGCATGGGTATATGTAAAATGACATCCCAAAACACATTCCCCAACTTCTCCTGAGTACGGTGATACCACGTGTGGCACTTTTTTGCAGCCTAGGTGGGCAAAGGGGCCCACATTCCAAAGAGCACTTTTTCGGATTTCACCGGTCATTTTTTACACATTTTGATTTCAAACTACTTACCACACATTTGGGCCCCTAGAATGCCAGGGCAGTATAACTACCCCACAAGTGACCCCATTTTGGAAAGAAGACACCCCAAGGTATTCGCTGATGGGCATCGTGAGTTCATAGAAGTTTTTTTTTTTTTTCACAAGTTTGTGGAATATGAGACTTTGTAAGAAAAAAAATAAAAATAATAATAAATCATCATTTTCCACTAACTTGTGACAAAAAATAAAAAGTTCTATGAACTCACTATGCCCATCAGCGAATACCTTAGGGTGTCTACTTTGCGAAATGGGGTCATTTGTGGGGTGTTTGTACTGTCTGGGCATTGTAGAACCTCAGGAAACATGACAGGTGCTCAGAAAGTCAGAGCTAATTCAAAAAGCGGAAATTCACATTTTTGTACCATAGTTTGTAAACGCTATAACTTTTACCCAAACCATTTTTTTTTTTTACCCAAACATTTTTTTTTTTATCAAAGACATGTAGAACAATAAATTTAGAGAAAAATTTATATATGGATGTCGTTTTTTATGGATGTCGTTTTTTTTGCAAAATTTTACAACTGAAAGTGAAAAATGTCATTTTTTTGCAAAAAAATCGTTAAATTTCGATTAATAACAAAAAAAGTTAAAATGTCAGCAGCAATGAAATACCACCAAATGAAAGCTCTATTAGTGAGAAGAAAAGGAGGTAAAATTCATTTGGGTGGTAAGTTGCATGACCGAGCAATAAACGGTGAAAGTAGTGTAGGTCAGAAGTGTAAAAAGTGGCCTGGTCTTTCAGGGTGTTTAAGCACTGGGGACTGAGGTGGTTAAGCTATAGGGGCTGAGGTGGTTAAAAAAAAAAACACTTTTTGGACTGTGAAATAATAGCAGTCATTTTCCTTCACAAGTGTGCGTTTCAGGGCCTGCCCGCACAGTGTCACACCAGTGCAACTCATATCTGGTGTAACAGTGGTGCACATTTAAAAAAATATATATATTTTTGGACTGTGAAATAATAGCAGTCATTTTCCTAAACAAGTGTGTGTTTCAGGGCCTGCCAGGGCACAGTGTCACACCAGTGCAACTCATCTGGTGTAACAGTGGTGCACATAAAAAAAAAAAAAACTTTTTGAACTGTGAATTAATAGCAGTCATTTTCCTTCACAAGTGTGCGTTTTTCAGGGCCTGCCAAGGCACAGTGTCACACCAGTGCAACTCATATCTGGTGTAACAGTGGTGCACATTTAAAAAAAAAACAACTTTTTGGACTGTGAAATAATAGCCGTCATTTTTCTTCACAAGTGTGCGTTTCAGCGCCTGCCAGGGCACAGTGTCACACCAGTGCAACTCATATCTGGTGTAACAGTGGTGCACATTTAAAAAAAAAAATAATTTTTGGACTGTGAAATAATAGCAGTCATTTTCCTTCACAAGTGTGCGTTTCAGAGCCTGCCAGGGCACAGTGTCACACCAGTGCAACTCATATCTGGTGTAACAGTAGTGCACATTTAAAAAAAATATATAATTTTGACTGTAATAGATTGAATAGCAGTTAGTTGTCTGCAGGCGTGTGTGTCAGGCCTACAGCGTCTATTCTGCCAGTGCACAGTGTCACTCATATCTGGTGTCACAGTAGCTTGCACGCCTAGTACAACTTAACTAATCTAAAAAAAAATGACAGGCAGAGGCAGGCCACCCCGCAGGGGCCGTCGTGGTCATGGTGCTGTGATTCCCTTTGGCCCTAGAATAATGCCCAGTGTTCAGAGGCCACGTACCCTGAACTCGAAAAGATCTGAGGACATAGTTGACTGGCTAACACAGGACACCCAATCTTCTACAGCTTCCGCTCGGAACCTTGACGCACCATCCTCCTCCAGCTTAGCTTCGGGCACCTCTCAAGTTACCACTCACCCGCCTGCCGCCACCACCAACACTAGCACCACAGCCGCATCACTTGATCTGTCAGAGGAGTTATTTACACATCAGTTGGAAGAAATGAGTGATGCGCAACCATTATTGCCAGAGGATGTAGATAACAGGGATATGTCTCAGTCAGGCAGCATTACACACATGGACGTACAGTGTGATGATGATGATGTTGTACCCGCTGCTGCTTCCTTTGCTGAGTTGTCAGATACAAGTGAAGCGGTTGATGATGACTATGTGTCCGTGGATGTCACGTAGGTGCCGCTCGAAGAGAAGAAGAACAGGGGGAAAGTTCAGATGGGGAGACAGAGAGGAGGAGGAGACGAGTTGGAAGCAGGGGAAGGTCGTCGCAAGGAGCTAGTGGCACAGTCAGACAGCATGCATCGGCACCCAGGGTCAGCCAGACAGCACGCCAATCAACTCATGCAGTTGCCACCACCAGAATGCCGTCATTGCAGAGCTCAGCAGTGTGGCATTTTTTTGTGTGTGTCTGCCTCTGACAACAGCGATGCCATTTGCAACCTGTGCCAAAAGAAACTGAGTCGTGGGAAGTCCAACACCCACCTAGGTACAACTGCTTTGCAAAGGCATATGATCGCACATCACAAACGCCTATGGGATCAACACATGAGTACAAGCAGCACACAAACTCAAAGCCGCCATCCTCCTCCTGGTCCAGCATCTTCAGCCACGTTAACCACTGCTGTCCTCCTTGCCCCCTCTCAACCATCTGCCACTCCGTCTCTCGCCTTGAGCAGTTCCTGCTCATCTGCCCACAGTCAGGTGTCTGTCAAGGACATGTTTGAGTATAAGGAGCCAATGTCACAAAGTCACCCCCTTGCCCGGCGTCTGACAGCTGGCTTGTCTGAACTCTTAGCCTGCTAGCTTTTACCATACAAGCTGGTGGAGTCTGAGGCATTCCAAAAAATTGTAGATATTGGGACACCGCAGTGGAAGGTACCCGGCCGAAATTTCTTTGCACAAAAGGCAATCCCCAACCTGTACTCGATTGTGCAAAAGGAAGTAATGGCATGTCTGGCACACAGTGTTGGGGCAAGGGTCCATCTGACCACTGATACCTGGTCTGCAAAGCACGGTCAGGGCAGGTATATCACCTACACTGCGCATTGAGTAAACCTGCTGACTGCTGCCAAGCATGCAATGCGTGGCTCTGCAGAGGAGTTGGTGACACCGCCACGACTTGCAGGCAGGCCTGCTGCCACCTCCTCTACTCCTCCTACTACATCCTCTTCCATAACCTCCTCGGCTGAGTCCTCTTCTGCTGCTGCGTCTTGCTCCACATCAACGGCACCCCCCCAGCTCCTAAGGGGCTATTCCACATCCTGGATACGGCAGTGTCACGCCGTCTTAGGGTTGACTTGTTTGAAAGCAGAGAGTCACACCGGACCAGCACTCCTGTCCGCCCTGAACGCACAGGTGGATCAGTGGCTGACTCCGCACTGAGTCCGAACTGGAGATCGGCAAAGTGGTGTGTGACAACGGAAGCAATTTGTTGGCGGCATTAAATTTGGACAAGTTGACACATGTGTCGTGCATGGCACATGTGTGTAATCTGATCGTACAACGCTTTGTGTCTAAGTACCCAGGCTTACAGTACGTCCTCAAGCAGGCCAGGAAGGTGTGTGGCCATTTCAGGCGTTCCTACATGGCCATGGCGCACTTTTCAGATATCCAGCGGCGAAACAAAATGCCAGTGAGGCGCTTGATTTGCGACAGCCCGACACGTTGGAATTCAACACTCCTAATGTTCGACCGCCTGCTCCAACAAGAAAAAGCCATCAACGAGTATTTGTATGACCGGGGTGCTAGGACAGCCTCTGCGGAGCTGGAAATTTTTTTGCCACATTACTGGACGCTCATGTGCAATGCCTGTAGGCTCATGCGTCCTTTTGAGGAGGTGACAAACCTAGTCAGTCGCACCGAAGGCACCATCAGCGACCTCATCCCATTTGTTTTCTTCCTGGAGCGTGCCCTGCGAAGAGTGCTGGATCAGGCCGTAGATGAGCGTGAAGAGGAAGAGGAAGAGTTATGGTCACCATCACCACCAAAAACAGCCTTATCAGCATTGCTTGCTGGACCTGCGGCAACGCTAAAAGAGGATTGTGTGGAAGAGGAGTCAGAGGAGGAATGTGGCTTTGAGGAGGAGGAGGAGGAGGAAGACCAACCACAACAGGCATCCCAGGGTGCTCGTTGTCACCTATCTGGTACCCGTGGTGTTGTACGAAGCTGGGGGGAAGAACATACCTTTAGTAAGATCACTGAGGACGAGGAACTGGACATGAGTAGCTCGGCATCCAACCTTGTGCAAATGGGGTCTTTCGTGCTGTTGTGCCTGTTGAGGCACCCTCGTATAAAAAGGCTGAAGGAGAACGACTTGTACTGGGTGGCCACGCTACTAGACCCCCGGTATAAGCAGAAAGTGCCTGAAATGTTACCGAATTACTGCAAGTCGGAAAGGATGCAGCAGTTCCAAAATAAATTAAAAAGTATGCTTTACACAGCGTATAAGGGTGATGTCACAGCACAACGGGAATCTAACAGGGAAAGAGGAGAAAGTAATCCTCCCACGACCACGCCGGCAAGGACAGGACGCTTTACAGACGTGTTGTTGATGGAGGACATGCAGAGCTTTTTAAGTCCTACGCATCGCCACAGCCCTTCGGGGTCCACCCTCAGAGAATGACTTGACCGACAGGTAGCAGACTACCTTGCCTTAACCGCACATATCGACAATCTGAGGAGCGATGAACCCCTTGACTACTGGGTGTGCAGGCTTGATCTGTGGCCTGGGCTATCCCAATGTCACGGATGGTGTACAGGAAACAAGATGATACAATACAAACGATGACTCACTGGATCCACAACTAAGGAACAAAAAGGGAGACCCCTGCAATCGACCTGCCGCTCTCCCTTATTGCTCAGCCTATGCGACCACCCCAAAGGTGAATGGGCGCATATCCACGTACCTCGGCTATCTTAAACCTGAAGGCCCTACAATAGTGAGGGGACATGACCACCGGCTCCCTACACAGACACGGAGGGAGTCAGGGTCACCTGGATCCAGACAACAGAAAATCATAAATACATAAACAGAACTTATCTGCAGACGACTGTGGACAGGGAACTGGGAGCTGGGAGCTGTGAACAGCATGCACACACATTCCAGGAAGTTGTATCAGCCGCACACAACTGCCTTATGGGGAGGAATTTAAAGGGAAGTGATCAGTGCGACTGCATGACAGCTGAGATAGACTAACGAGGTGAGTAACAGAAATCAAAACAAAGAAACTCAAGGAGGAGGATCTGGACGGCTCCTGTCAGAGCTTCTCAGCTCCCTCTAGGAGTGGACTCCGGACACTCAGGGCCCACCTTCTCAGGATGGGACCTATGGAAAGCCCTGATGAGACGAGAGGCCTTAATGTCCGTCACTGGGACCCACATCCTCTCCTCAGGACCATAACCCTCCCAATGAACGAGGTACTGGAGGGAACCGCGGACAAGACGAGAATCCACAATCCTAGATACCTGAAATTCAAGATTTCCATCAACAATAATCGGAGGAGGAGGCAAAGGCGAGGGTACAATAGGTTGAACATAAGGTTTCAATAAGGACTTATGGAAAACGTTATGGATCTTCCAAGTCTGAGGAAGATCAAGACGGTAGGCAACAGGATTGATGACAGACAGGATCTTGTAAGGCCCAATAAACCTAGGACCCAACTTCCAGGAGGGAACCTTCAATTTGATATTCTTGGTAGACAGCCACACCAAATCATCAACATTCAGGTCCGGACCAGGCACACGTCTCTTATCCGCCACACGCTTATATCTCTCACTCATGTTCTTTAGATTATCCTGAATCTTTTGCCAAATAGATGACAAAGAGGAGGAGAATCTGTCCTCATCAGGCAAACCAGAAGAGCCCTCTCCAGAGAAAGTCCCAAACTGCGGATGAAACCCATATGCACCAAAAAATGGTGACTTATCAGAGGACTCCTGACGACGGTTATTTAAAGCAAACTCAGCAAGGGACAAAAAAGAACACCAATCCTCCTGATTCTCCGCCACAAAACAGCGCAGATATGTCTCCAGATTCTGATTGACACGCTCTGTCTGGCCATTCGACTGCGGATGGAAAGCAGAAGAGAATGACAAGCGAACCCCCAAGCGAGAACAGAAAGCCTTCCAGAATCTGCAAACAAACTGCGTGCCCCTATCAGAGACTATGTCTGAAGGAATCCCATGCAATTTGACAATGTGGTCAACAAATGCCTGCGCCAGCGTCTTAGCATTGGGCAAACCAGGAAAAGGGATAAAATGCCCCATTTTGCTAAAACGGTCCACCACCACCAGAATCACAGACTTCCCCGAGGAACGAGGCAAGTCCGTTATGAAGTCCATGGACAGATGTGTCCAAGGACGGGAAGGAATGGGCAAAGGAAGGAGAGGACCTGATGGCCGTGAATGAGGGACCTTGGCACAAGCGCAAGTCTCGCAAGCTGCCACAAAACCCTCAACCGACTTACGAAGCGCAGGCCACCAGAATCTCCGAGCAATGAGATCCAGTGTGGCTCTTGTCCCCGGGTGCCCAGCAAGGACCGTATCGTGGTGTTCTTTAAAAATCTTGTGTCTCAAAGCGAGAGGCACAAACAACCTCCCAGGAGGACAAAGATCAGGAGCTTCTGACTGGGCTGCCTGTACCTCTGCCTCCAATTCAGGAAAAAGAGCAGAGACCACCACACCTTCAGCCAAAATGGGACCCGGGTCTTCAAAATTCCCACCTCCCGGGAAACAACGTGATAGGGCATCTGCCTTCACATTCTTAACCCCAGGGCGGAACGTAACAACAAAATTAAACCTTGAAAAGAACAAAGACCATCTGGCCTGTCTCGGGTTCAGACGCTTGGCTGACTCCAAGTAGGCCAGATTTTTATGATCAGTAAACACGGTAATAGGGTGTCTGGCTCCCTCTAGCCAATGGCGCCATTCCTCAAAAGCCAACTTGATGGCCAACAATTCCCTATCTCCCACATCATAATTTCTCTCTGCGGAGGAGAGCTTCTTTGAGAAAAAGGCACACGGTTGCCATTTGGCAGGAGAGGAACCCTGAGACAAGACCGCACCCACCCCTACCTCAGAAGCATCAACCTCAACTATGAAGGGTAACGAAACATCAGGTTGTACTAGGATGGGAGCGGAAGCAAAACTCTCCTTGATATTAGAAAAGGCCTTACGCGCCTCGACCGACCAGGAAGAAAAATCTACCCCCTTTCTGGTCATATCAGTGAGTGGTTTAACAACAGAGGAATAATTCAAAATAAATTTCCTGTAATAATTAGCAAAGCCCAAAAAACGCATCAGCGCCTTCTGATTCTCAGGAAGCTCCCACTCAAGCACAGCGCGAACCTTCTCGGGGTCCATGCGAAAACCAGAAGCGGAGACAAGAAACCCCAGAAATTGGATCTCTGGAACCGCAAACACACATTTTTCCAGTTTCGCGTATAATTTATTCTCCCGCAGGATGAGTAAGACCTGACATAAGTGTTCCTTATGAGTCTTGAAATCAGGAGAAAAAATCAAAATGTCATCCAAATACACTAATACAAATTTTCCCATTAAATGATAAAAAATGCTGTTGACGAAATGCTGAAAAACGGCTGGGGCATTCATCAAACCAAAAGGCATAACTAAATTCTCAAAATGGCCCTCAGGGGTATTGAAAGCCGTCTTCCATTCGTCTCCTTCTCTGACCCTAACCAGGTTGTATGCCCCTCTTAGGTCTAATTTGGAAAAGACTTTCGCCCCAACAACCTGGTTAAACAAGTCCGGGATCAGAGGAAGCGGATAAGGATCACGAATAGTGATACTGTTCAGCTCCCTGAAATCCAGACAAGGTCTTAAAGAACCATCTTTTTTCTTAACAAAGAAAAAACCAGCGGCAACAGGTGACTTCGAGGGTCGTATGTGTCCTTTTCTCAGACTCTCAGAGATATAAGCACGCATAGCGACCCTCTCAGGTTGGGAAAGATTGTATAACCGAGATTTAGGCAGCTTGGCGCCTGGGATGAGATCAATAGGGCAATCATACTCCCTGTGCGGAGGTAAACCCTGAACTCCACTCTCAGAGAAGACATCCAAAAATTCAGAGAGGAAAGGTGGTACAGTTTTAGTAGAAACCTCAGAAATAGATGTTATGAGGCAATTCTCTCTGCAAAAGTTACTCCAACCATTTATTTGCCTCGCTTGCCAATCAATGGTGGGGTTATGTTTAGTGAGCCAGGGTAGCCCCAACACTAGAGGAGTAGGCAAACCGCTAAGGACGAAACATGACACATCCTCAACATGAGCATCATTCACAATTAAACGGATATTGTGAACTATGCCCTTTAATGATTTCTGAGAAAGTGGAGCTGAATCAATAGCAAAAACAGGAATATCTTTTCCCAAAGTGCATACCTGGAAACCATGAGTTATTGCAAATTGGTTATCAATGAGGTTGACAGCTGCTCCACTATCCACAAAAATCTCACAAAAAATGCTCTTGCTCTCTAGCGCCACCCTAGCAGGCAGGACAAAACGGGAACTACAAGCAAAAGGAAAACCTTCAATTTCCGCCTCAACCCTGCCAATAGTAACAGACGGAACATTCTTAAAAGATTTCTTCCTTTTTGTCTGTTTATTACTCCCAGAAAACTGCCTGAATCTCCTAGAGGGACAAACATTTGCCAGATGATTTATACCTCCACAACAAAAGCAAACCCTCCCCTGCGGGCTGAATCTTCTATTGTCAGAGGCAATCAACCCCAGCTGCATGGGCTCCTGCTCAGAAGGGGCTGACAGCGACTGAGACCCCTGTGCACAGAATGACACCGCTGCACTGTCCCGGGACTGAGTATGACAGGAAGGAGAGATCTCTCCTCTCTCTCTAAGACGCCTGTCAATACGAACAGCCTGAGACATAGCAGAATTCAAGGAGGTAGGTCTTTCATGAAAGGCAAATGCATCTCTCAATCCCTCTGAAAGACCATAGCAAAATTGACTTCGGAGTGCAGCATCATTCCAACCCGTATCTGCTGCCCATCTCCGAAATTCTGAGCAGTATATCTCTGCGGATTGTTTACCCTGGCATAACAGACGTAGTCTAGACTCAGCCAGAGCAATACGATCCGGATCATCATATATCTGACCTAGGGCTAAAAAGAATTCATCCACTGAATGGAGGGGCCGTGCCCCCTCCGGCAGCGAAAAGGCCCAGGACTGAGCATTACCCCTGAGCAGCGATATAATGATGCCCACCCTTCGTTCTTCATCACCGGAAGAATGGGGAAGAAGGCGAAAATGGAGTTTGCAAGCCTCTCTAAAACGTACAAAATTCTCACTACCCCCGGAAAACGTATCCGGGAGCGAAATCTTAGGCTCAGCACAAACTCCATGAACGCAAGCTGAACCGGTCACTTGAAACTGAGAAAAAGTCTTACGGAGATCAGCTACCTCCAAAGCAAGACCCTGAAAGCGTTCAGCCAAAAGTGTAACCGGATCCATGCTTGAGACGGTTTCGGCGGCTGATAATGTCACGGATGGTGTACAGGAAACAAGATGATACAATACAAACGATGACTCACTGGATCCACAACTAAGGAACAAAAAGGGAGACCCCTGCAATCGACCTGCCGCTCTCCCTTATTGCTCAGCCTATGCGACCACCCCAAAGGTGAATGGGCGCATATCCACGTACCTCGGCTATCTTAAACCTGAAGGCCCTACAATAGTGAGGGGACACGACCACCGGCTCCCTACACAGACACGGAGGGAGTCAGGGTCACCTGGATCCAGACAACAGAAAATCATAAATACATAAACAGAACTTATCTGCAGACGACTGTGGACAGGGAACTGGGAGCTGGGAGCTGTGAACAGCATGCACACACATTCCAGGAAGTTGTATCAGCCGCACACAACTGCCTTATGGGGAGGAATTTAAAGGGAAGTGATCAGTGCGACTGCATGACAGCTGAGATAGACTAACGAGGTGAGTAACAGAAATCAAAACAAAGAAACTCAAGGAGGAGGATCTGGACGGCTCCTGTCAGAGCTTCTCAGCTGTCTGGTTGTGACACCCAATTTGCGATAGAACTTCTGGCCTGCCCCGCTTCAAGTGTCCTGTCAGAAAGGACCTTCAGTGCAGCAGGACGTATTGTTACTGAGAAGAGAAGTCGTCTAGGTCAAAAAAGTCTAGATTACCTCACCTTTATTAAGATGAATGAGGGATGGATCCCGAAGGGACTGACAGTGGGCGATACATTTGACTAAAAAAGGCCTGATGAGATGAGCTGCCTTGGGCTAAAAATGGTCCACACGCTGCTGTATTTTATCTCTGAATGCCGGATGACTTGCGTGACTTATCCGCCACGAACTAGGGTTCAAGCCGCAATGTTTTAGGCACTTTCTGTCTGGGAAACAAACATCAATTTTTCTGGCCGCTCCTACAGCAGCGGCTGCAACAATACCTAATTTTTCAGGCATGTGCACATGCCTAATTTTTCGGGCCTCTGGTGCTGCACTGTGGCTTCGAAAACCAAACAAAAAAAAGGCACATACATGTGTCAATTCCCCTTCGTGATCGTTACCTTGTCATGGTGAAGGGGCTTGCGTATCACAATAAATCGACATTGTGAACAGACCAAAAGCGATCGGCTGGATAATTTTGCATAGAAAAAACAAATTTTCTTTGTGATCATCTAAGGTGATCATTAAAGCCTACTAGGCCAACAATGTGCCCACACTGCAGAATAATTGTTTTCTGGGTCCCTTAACTGTCACTGAACTACCTCAGCACGACCATAGGCTTTGTAAAACCCCCATCGCCTGCAATCTCCCAAACGTGCGAACGAGCACAGTCATAACTACACCAAGATTGACGCATAGAGGTATAAAATTTATGTCATGAGTGTGTCAACTATTGACAACTCTTTGCAGTTGACTAAAATCTATTCCATACACGTCCCCTGATAGGGGACGTAACAGGGATTGAACTGATAAGAATAGAACAACATAACACACCACAACTATCTGGTGGCACATTAGATTGCTCGCGCAGTGCCCCAAATTTGAAGTAGGAGGACCGACCAAGCATCTTTTTCCATCTCCCCGTTCCTAAAATCGATGCCATATACACGTCCCCTGATAGGGGACGTAACAGGGATTAAACTGATAAGAATAGAACAACATAACACACCACAACTATCTGGTGGCACATTAGATTGCTCGCGCAGTGCCCCAAATTTGAAGTAGGAGGACCGACCAAGCATCTTTTTCCATCTCCCCGTTCCTAAAATCAATGCCATATACACGTCCCCTGATAGGGGACGTAACAGGGATTAAACTGATAGGAATAGTACTACTTAACACACCTTATAATAACGCAGAGAGAGGCAACACAGAGAGAGGAGTCTGGAGAAGAGGAGTCAGAGGAGGAAGGTGGCTTTGAGGAGGTGGAAGACCAAACCACAGCAGGTGTGCCAGGGGGCTTGTTGTCACCTTTCGGGGACCCTTGGTGTTGTACGTGGCTGGGTGGAGGAAGAGACCTTCAATGACATCAGTGAGGACAAGGAACGGGACATGGCTAGCTTGGTATCCAACCTTGTGCAAATGGGGAGTTTGCGGTTGTGCAAATGGACTGTTTGCGGTGCGTTAAACGGGGAGTTTGGTCTGTCATTGTGATGAGGGCGTAACCCTTACACTACCTGATCGATACAACATCATACCTGATGTTTTAAAGCACGTTATTCCAAACAATTTAGGAATGTTAGGGGATTTATGCCCTTTATGGATTAAAACCATACTCTGCGTCAACTATGTAATTTTCCATGGGAGTTTTGCCATGGATTCCCCTCCGGCATGCCACAGTCCAGGTGTTAGTCCCCTTGAAACAACTTTTCCATCACTATTGTGGCCAGAAAGAGTCCCTGTGGGTTTTAAAATTCGCCTGCCTATTGAAGTCTATGGCGGTTCGCCCGGTTAGCGCGTTCGCAAACATTTGCGAAAATTCGCGTTCACCGTTCGCGAACGGAAAATTTTATGTTCACGACATCTCTACCGAGCACAATAGAAGTCAATGGGACAACCCCAGCATTAAACCAGGCACCCCCTGCTCTGAATAGGGGAGGGTGTCTGGTTCATAGGAAAAGGTCAGAAATTGATGGAAACACCACCAAAATGGTTCTTCAACAGCATGGGGAGGATGTCTGGATGCATCTTGGACTCCCATGTCGCTGATGGAAACTATGTTGTCCGAGTAGTACGCCACTTTTACAGACTGACAATAATACACCCAAAACCAAAGATAAAATTGATTTTAGCGAAAAAATGTTAGGAAACATTCTTTATTGTATTTTTTCTTTTATATAAAGTGCAAGTGCTGCCAAAAATTACAAGGAAGAGGCACTCCGATACAACCTGTATATCACATAAAGGAGGGCCTCATTCACATTGTGGTACAATAGTTCAGGTAGCGGGACTCCTACAGTCATAAAGCCTATGCACTAAGTGAAAGGGCTGCAAAAAATTACAAGGAAATGGCACTCCAATACACCCTTTGTTACACATAAAGGAGGGAATCATGCACATCCTTTAAAATTATAATTGATTCCCTGCTGGGAAATCATTTGCTGATCTGACCATGTAAACCATTAGGGGTTAAGGGCTGCTGCTGAGCTGACCATCGAAAAAAATATGGTTGAGGGCCTGCTGCTGAGCTGACCATTAGTGTTTGGGCGCAAATATTCAAATAGCGAACATTAATCGGGAATATCGGCACTTTGAGAATTTGCGAATATTTTGAATATAGTGATATATATTCGTAATTTCGAATATTCTAGATTTTTTTTACATCAGTAACCTCCCTTCTTGCTTGTGGGCAATGAGAAGGCTGCAATGTCTTTGTCTGAGCTTAGCACCATCCCTAGCAACCAATAGGAAAGTTGCCTACCCCTTACTATATAAGAACCTCCCCAGCAGCCCTTGTATGCAGTATTTTGCAGATCTGAGAGAGACAGAAGTGTTATTGATGTGCTCTCTGCTTTCCTGTGTCATTACATTAGACAGTTAGTTAGTTAGTTAGTTAGTTAGTTAGTTAGTTAGCTTATATATATAAAACAGGTAGTTAGTGGGAGATAGTCAGTGTAGGTTAGATAGTGATATAGTGTAGCTGTCCATACATACATAGTGCTGTATGTATGTATGTATGCTACATACATACAGTACAGACCAAAAGTTTGGACACACCTTCTCATTCAAAGAGTTTTCTTTATTTTCATGACTATGAAGGCATCAAAACTATGAAATAACACATGCGGAATTATATACATAACAAACAAGTGTGAAACAACTGAAAATATGTCATATTCTAGGTTCTTCAAAGTAGCCACCTTTTGCTTTGATTACTGCTTTGCACACTCTTGGCATTCTCTTGATGAGCTTCAAGAGGTAGTCCCCTGAAATGGTCTTCCAACAGTCTTGAAGGAGTTCCCAGAGATGCTTAGCACTTGTTGGCCCTTTTGCCTTCACTCTGCAGTCCAGCTCACCCCAAACCATCTCGATTGGGTTCAGGTCCGGTGACTGTGGAGGCCAGGTCATCTGGCGCAGCACCCCATCACTCTCCTTCATGGTCAAATAGCCCTTACTTTCAAAGTTTTCCCAATTTTTCGGCTGACTGACTGACCTTCATGTCTTAAAGTAATGATGGCCACTCGTTTTTCTTTACTTAGCTGCTTTTTTCTTGCCATAATACAAATTCTAACAGTCTATTCAGTAGGACTATCAGCTGTGTATCCACCTGACTTCTCCTCAACGCAACTGATGGTCCCAACCCCATTTATAAGGCAAGAAATCCCACTTATTAAACCTGACAGGGCACACCTGTGAAGTGAAAACCATTTCAGGGGACTACCTCTTGAAGCTCATCAAGAGAATGCCAAGAGTGTGCAAAGCAGTAGTCAAAGCAAAAGGTGGCTACTTTGAAGAACCTAGAATATGACATATTTTCAGTTGTTTCACACTTGTTTATTATGTATATAATTCCACATGTGTTAATTCATAGTTTTGATGCCTTCAGTGTGAATCCACAATTTTCATAGTCATGAAAATAAAGAAAACTCTTTGAATGAGAAGGTGTGTCCAAACTTTTTGTCTGTACTGTACATACATAGAGCCTTGATGTCACAAGTTCACAACAATACTTAGTGCACCAATCACTAATAAGTTTTCAGACCTGTTAAAATGTGAAGTTGAACGTATTGGCCAAAATATTCAAATCATTAGTGCCGATTCACAATCATGAATATACTCTATCTGCATAAAAAGCTATTGTAATGTTCTGCCGTGACAACTATTTTCTCCATTCTCAGGAAACTTCTAGTAGATTGAAAGATGTAGCTATAGTGACCCAAGCCTGTATTTTACGCTTATTACACTAAAATTACATTGACGATTTTTTGCGTTTAAGAAAATAATCTCGAATTAGGGAATTTGCAAATATATGACGAATATTCTACCAAATAATCGCTAAATATCGCAAATTCGAATATTGCCCCTTCTGCTCATCACTGCAGGTGAGCTGACCCTGTAAAAGATTGTAGGTGAGGACCTGATGATGAGCTGACCCTCTAAAAGGTTGTAGGTGGGGGCCTGCAGTTGAACTAACCCTGTAAAACATTATATGCAAGGGTCTGCAGGTGAGCTGACCCTGTTAAAGATTGTAGGTGAGGACCTGCAGGCTAGATGACCTTGTAAAACATTATATGTGAGGGCCTACAGGTGAGCTGACCCTGTAAAAGATTGTAGGTGAGGTCCTGCTGGTGAACTGACCCTGTAAAACATTATATTCGAGGGACTGCAGGTGAGCTGACCCTGTAAAACATTGTAGGTGGGGGCCTGCTAGTGAGCTAACCCTCTAAAAGGTTGTAGGTGAGGGCCTGTAGGTGAGCTGAGCCTGTAAAACATTATATGCGAGGGCCTGCAGGTGAGCTAACCCTTTAAAAGATTGTAGGTGAGGGCCTGCAGTTAAGCTGACACTGTAAAACATTATATGCAAGGGCCTGTAAGTGAGCTGATCCTGTAAAACATTATATGCGAGGGCCTGCAGTTGAGCTGACCCTATAAAAGATTGTAGGTGAAAACCTGCTGGTCAGCTAACACTCTAAAAGGATGTAGTTGAGGGCCTATAGGTGAGCTGACCCTGTAAAACATTATATGCGAGGGCTTACAGGTGAGCTGACCCTGTAAAAGTTTGTAGGTGAGGGACTGCTGGTGAGCTGACCCTGTAAAAGTTTGTAGGTGAGGGACTGCTGGTGAGCTGACCCTGTAAAACATTATATGTAAGGGCCTGCAGGTGAGCTGACCCTATAAAAGATTGTAGGTGAGGGCCTACAGGTAAGCTGACAATGTAAAACATTATATGCAATGGCCTATAGGTGAGCTGACCCTGTAAAACATTATATGTGAGGGCCTGCAGGTGAGCTGACCCTGTAAAAGATTGTAGGTGAGGGCCTGCTGGTGAGCTGACCCTCTAAAAAATAATATGCAAGGACTTGCAGGTGAGCTGACCCTCTAATATATTGTAGGTGAGGGCCTGCTGGTGAGCTGACCCTGTAAAACATTGTAGGTGAGGGCCTGCTGGTGAGCTGACCCTCTAAACAATTATATGCAAGGACTTGCAGGTGAGCTGACCCTCTTAAAGATTGTAGGCAAGGGCCTGCTGGTGAGCTGACTCTGTAAAACATTATATGTGAGGGCCTGCAGGTGAGCTGACCCTGTAAAACATTATATGTGATGGCCTGCAGGTGAGCTGACCCTGTAAAACATTATATGCGAGGGCCTATAGGTGAGCTGACCCTGTAAAAGATTGTAGGTGAGGGCCTGCTGGTGAGCTGACCCTCTAAAAAATAATATGCAAGGACTTGCAGGTGAGCTGACCCTATAAAAGATTGTAAGTGAGGGCCTGCTGGTGAGCTGACCCTCTAAAAAGTTGTCGGTGAAGGCCTACAGGTGAGCTGACCCTGTAAAACATTATATGCGAGGGCCTGCAGGTGAGCTGACCCTGTAAAAGATTGTAGGTGAAGGCCTGCAGGTGAGCTGACCCTCTAAAAAATTATATGCAAGGACTTACAGGTGAGCTGACCCTGTAAAAGATTGTAAGTGAGGGCCTGCTGGGGAGCTGACCCTCTAATAGGATGTAGGTGAGGGCCGGTAGTTGAGCTGACCCTGTAAAACATTATATGTGAAGGCTTGCAGGTGAGCTGACCCTGTAAAACATTATATGCGAGGGCCTGCAGGTGAGCTGAGCCTGTAAAACATAAAATGCGAGGGCCTGCAGGTTAGCTGACCCTGTAATAGATTGTAGGTGAGGGCCTGCAGTTAAGCTGATTCTGTAAAACATTATATGCGAGGGCCTGCAGTTGAGCTGACCCTGTAAAAGATTGTAGGTGAGGACCTGCTGGTGAGCTGACCCTGTAAAACATTATATGTGAGGGCCTGCAGGTGAGCTGACCCTGTAAAAGATTGTAGATGAGGGCCTGCTGGTGAGCTGACCCTGTAAAACATTATATGTCAGGGCCTGCAGGTGAGCTAACCCTATAAAAGATTGTAGGTGAGGGCCTGCAGGTGAGCTGACCCTGTAAAACATTATATGCGATGGCCTGCAGGTGAGCTGACCCTGTAAAACATTATATGCGAGGGCATGCAGGTGAGCTGACCCTGTAAAAGAATGTAGGTGAGGGTCTGCTGGTGAGCTGACCCTCTAAAAGGTTGTAGGTGAGGGCTTGCAGGTGAGCTAATCCTGTAAAACATTATATGCGAGGGACTGCAGGTGAGCTGACCCTGTAAAAGATTGTAGGTGAAGGCCTGCTGGTGAGCTGACCCTGTAAAACATTATATGCGAGGGACTACAGTGTAGCTGACCCTGTAAAACATTATATGCCAGGGCATTATATGCGACGAATAAGCATGTTGATATGATTGAAAAGGAGGAGGAGGATGAGAAAAGGAAGATTCAACCATATACCCTTTTTTGTGGTGGAAGGGGTGCATGGGAATACAGTGTATTCAGTACATTATTAGTGATAAGCGGCAGGGGTCATATTCGAATTCGCGATATTTTTCAAATATTCAGTAGAATATTCGCAGATTATTCGCGAATTCGAATATTCGTTATTTTCTACGATTTTCGAAGTTAATAATTGCGTAATATGCAAATTTTCCAATTGCCGAGCAAAAGCATGATTTCTCTCTACTTCTTGCTTGTGGGCCAATGAGTCATAGCACTATATCGAATATATTAGTTTTTTTGAATATTCGTAATATTCTAAAACAAGAGTATATAGCAATACAGCGAATATTCGAAAAAAAACGAATGTAGAGCAATTTAACTAATATAGTGCTATAATCTTGTTTGTCTAATAGTTGTAATTTTTTTCTTATCTGAAGTCCAGATTGGAAAAAAAATTCAACTATTGAAAAAAAAGATTATAGCACTATATTAGCTAAATTGCTCTACATTTGTTTTTTTTTCGAATATTCGCTGTATTGCTATATATTCTTGTTTTAGAATATTACGAATATTCGAAAAAACTAATATATTTGTTTTTTCGAATATTCGTAATATTCTAAAACAAG